>NC_061855.1:28429651-28444651 GCF_019202785.1 Penaeus chinensis | reverse complement strand
AAGAGACAAAAATTCCCTTTTAAAAAAATCCTTTAAAAATATAGTATCAAGACAAATATCGAAATGCAAAACAAAAACAGTAAAAACGGGAATGAAACATTATAGCTGAAAACAGAGACTTTAAAAACACATTGTAAAAAAAAAAACAGAAAAAAATCGTGATAAAAACAAGAAAAAAATCATCCTAAAAAACAAGAGGAAATCGTAATAAAAACAAGAAAAAATCGCATCGTCTTACCTTTCTTGCTCTCGGTCCCTGGCGCTGTGCTCCCTCTCGCGGCTCACGTGCTCCACGTAGCGCTCGACGAACTTCTCGCGGCCTCCGTCGGGCTCGTAGCGGCCGAGACGAGCCTCCAGACGCTCCAGACGTTCCCTCAGGTCCCCTCCGCCGCCTCCTCCTCCAGCTACTCCTCCAGCATTCCCTCCCCTCTCGCCTCCCCCGGCGCGGTCCCTACTAGGCTCCCGGATGGCTTTGGGAGCCTCCCTTCCCGCCGGCTCCATGCGCACCTCCTTGCCCTCGAACTTGCCCTCCTGCTTCGGCTTGAACTCGGGCGACGAGGGCTTGGGGTCGAGGAGCTGGCGCGACGCCTCCGCGGCCCCCTTTGCCTCCACGCGCGCCTCCTGGTCGAGCTCGAGGAGCCTGGGGTCCATCCGGGGATCCATGGCCAGGCGGGGGTCCATGGAGAGACGGGGGTCCATCATGCGGGGGTCCATGGCCATCCGAGGGTCCATGGCCATGCGGGGGTCGACGAGGAGCCTCGGGTCGGCTCGGGGGTCGATGAAGCGGTCGGAGATGCGGTCGTGGAGGCGGTCGACCGTGCGGTAGTTGATGACCGTCTCGGGCTCCTTGTTCTCCTTGTTCTTCTTGGAGCCCGGCCGGAGCAGCGAGGAGTACTTGCTCTCCTTGTTCAGCCTGCAATTGGCGGGGGTTAGGCTCCTCCTTTGTATGGGGTAAGGCTATGCGCCTTGTGAAAGGGTCCAAGTTCGTCCTTTGGCAAAGGTGTTACGTGAGGATTTGGAAGATTTGGAAGATTGGACAAGGGATATAAATCGAATTTTGAATATTTTTCTTTCATATCTTATGTATGTTATTCTTAATTTCTCTCTCTCTCACTCTCTTTTCCTCTCTTTTCTTCTCCCCTCCCTCCTCTATCTACCCCTCTCTCTTGCCTCCCTCGCCCCCACCCCCACCCCTCTGCCATACCCACTTCCATCCCTTTCTCTCTTCATTTTTTTCTCGTTCCCTTTATCAGTTAATCCTCCTTCCCCTGCCTCCCTCCCTTCCCCCCTTCCCCCTCCCCCCCTTCCCCTTCACGTCTCTCCCTCGCCATCAATTTCGCGTCACGAGGAGATCCGTTGCGATTTGGCGACGCTGATTTAGGGAACTGGCGATCGGATCTGTATTTTCTTGCTCCATGTCGCTTACTTTTAGTAGGGGATATTCAAGGAGAAAAAGAGAGGCGTGTGTGTCTTTACTCTCTTTCTCTCTCTCTCTCTCTCTCTCTCTCTCTCGCTCTCTCTCTCTCTCTCTCTCTCTCTTTCGCTTTGAGTGCTTCTCTCTGCGTGCGTGCGCGTGTGTGTGTGTGTGTATGTGTGTGTGTGTGTGTGTGTGTGTGTGTGTGTGTGTGTGTGTGTGTGTGTGTGTGTGTGTGTGCATCTGTGCGTGTCTATGTCTGTGTGTGTGAGTATGTGAGACAGTATGTGTGTATCTGTGTGTATGAGTGTGTGTAATATACACACATACACACATGCCGCATACACGCACAGATGGTTGAATCGTGACACTTGTGAACATATTCTATTTTTTCGCCGGTCCGTCAATAGAATGCTGCTTGATGGTTTGTCATGCCTCCGTTGTTCTTGGATTGCATGGGAGTGCTATATAAATGCGTACTGTATTGCGTATCCATAATGCATATAAGACAGATAGGGGATATAGACGCACATATACTCATGTACACATATATGTATATATATGTAGATATACAAAATGATATGCATATGTACCTGTATCCAGCCCCCCCCCCCCCCCCACATCTCTCTCTCTCTCCTTTCATAAACCTTCACACACGAGCAGATGACAGCATGTCATGATAGCCCTCCCCTCTTACCTACCCCCTTCCCCCCACGCTTTTACTCTACCATCTCTTGCCTCCCTCCCCCCCCTTCCCCTTTCTCCCCTTCCCTCTAGCCTCCCCATAACCGTCTCTCCTCCTCCCCCGATCTCCCCTACTCCCCTCCTCTCCCTACCCACCCACCTCCTCTCTCCCCTTCCCCCTCCCCCACCTCCGCTCTCCCCTTCCCCTTCCCTCCCCTTCCCTTTCCCCCTCTTCCACCTCCTCTCTCCCCTTCCCCTCCCCCACTTCCTCTCTCCCCTTCCCCTCCCCCCTTCCCCACTTCCTCTCTCCCCTTCCCCCTCTCCCTCTCTCCCCTCCTCCTGCTTGTCTGAACTGCTTGTCCGACACTTTCCCTGCTTCTTCTGTTGTGTTCTTGAGGGCTGTCCATCTGCTGTTTTTTTGTTTTTTTTCTTTTTGACGTCTGGCTGACCCTAGTGGTTGGTGGTGATTTTCTTGTCCTTCTTTTACGGAGAAAAAATTCGATCTATGTCAAGAATGGATTTTGTCGCTCTTTCTTTCCCTTTCTCTCTTCTCACTTCTTTTCTCCCTCTCTCTGTCCCTCTCTTCTCTCTTTTCTGTCTTCCCTTCTCTCTCTCTCTCTCTCTCTCTCTCTCTCTCTGTCTCCCTTTATCTCTCTCCCTCTCTCTCTATCTGTCTATCATTCTATCTACATGTCTGTTAATTATCTTTATCTTTCTCTCTTCCTCTCTCTCTCTCTCTCTCTCTCTCTCTCCCCCCCCCCCCCTTCTTATGTAGGCCTCAGCAGGGTGGGGCTAAGTGGGAGGAGCCTAATAAATAGCGTGGGCGTGGTCAGAAGGTCAGGCGGGCATGACTCGGTGGGCGTGATTTGATGATACCGTCTTTTTCCGATCGTTATCTTTTCGTGTTCGTGGGGGGGCGGGGGGGGGGGGGTAGAAATAGAAGTAGAAGGAGAAAGGAGAGTAGAAGGGAGAAAGGATTTTAGGGGGGAGAAAGAGTTAGGTAGGTAGATAGATAGATAGATGAACTGATTGGTAGATTAGGTAGACTGATAGATAGAGAAAGAGACAGATAAAAATGGATGAATAGATATAGATGGATAGATACAGATAAAGAGAGAGAGTGAGAGAGAGTGAGAGAGAGTGAGAGAGTGAGAGAGAGAGAGAGAGAGAGAGAGAGAGAGAGAGAGAGAGAGAGAGAGAGAGAGAGAGAGAGAGAGAGAGAGAGAGAGAGAGATAGACAGACAGGCAGATAGGCAAGACTATCAAGAGAGAAACCCGAGGAATTCCGTTGACCACACCCTTTGCCTCTATAGCAGACTAAGCACAGTCCAGTGATCGCTCAAGGTTAGTTAAGAGGAGGACAAAAGATATATTGGAGGTTCCTTGAGAAAGTGGGTGGGAGGAAAGGGAACGGAGAGAGAGAAACACGACAAAAATTGCACACACACACACACACACACACACACACACACACACACACAGACACTTTGCATGTATCTGTCATGGAAAATTTAAGAAAGACTTTATAAAAACATGATGTACTTGTGTCTCTTGTTTCCGCAATTACTATTTGCGCATCGCCAATTCCGCTGGAAGTTCATAACCTTCAACGTAATTATGAAAACTGCATTAATTATCGATAAAAAAGAGGGGAAGTTGAGTTTACATCTATTTTAACCAATTTCCTTATTATCTCCTAACAACTCACATCCTGACCTATTTACCCTACATCCAACCATCAACGACAAAACAAAACAAACAAAAAAACAACGAAATAAACAAAAATAGCACTTCCTTCCCTCCCCTTTCTGTCAACAAACAATTAATTGCCTAATGAACCATAACAATCGTGACTAATCACTCTTTTTCTCGGTTGGGTAATTACCTCCACTTTAGACATACAAGGTCGATGCAAGACAACGTAGCAATTTGTTTGTAAATCCGTTGCAGATAAGGAAGTGTTTGCAACTGATTTCTTGTGTTTTTGTGGTTCTCGTTGCGTGGAGAATGGTATGTTGAAATAAGAATAATGATACTAATAGCAATGATGGTGATGATGATGATGATAGTTATGGTGATGGTAATGGTGATGATGATGATAATTTTGATGATGATGATGATGATGATGATGATGATGATGATGATGATGATGATGATGATGATGATGATGATGATGATGATGATGATGATAATAATAATAATAATAATGTGATGATAATAACAGTAATGATATCAATAATGTCAATTATAATAGAAATGGTGACTATGATGATAATGATTAAAAAAAAAAAAAAACAGCAACACGGATAATAATTGTAATCAAAATATTGATGATAACAGTAACAACAAAACATAATAGCATGATTCATAATAGTGACAAAAATAATAACACCGATAATGACGAAATAAGTTTAAAAAACTGAATAATTAATCGAAAACGTGAATTGAGCAACCATCGACCTAGACCTATCCGCAGTAATAAACACTCTCAACTACTATTACAACTACTACTATTTCTGCCATTCACAGAAAACATACGACGGAAAAAATTGGGCTTTCACCCACCACTTAGCCACGCCCACTTCTCGCAAACTCACGCCGAATCTCGCTCAATCACGTTGGCCGTTGACATGGCTCCACGTGCTTTCGATCAGCTGTGATGCAAAGTCAGCTGTTGTGTTGTACGGTGGGATGGGTGGATGGATGGATGGATGGATGGGTGGGTGGATGAGTGGTTGGAGGGGTGGATGGATGGAGGGGTGGGTGGATGGATGGATGGATGGGTGGATGAGTGGTTAGAGGGGTGGATGGGTAGATGGATGGATGGAAGGAGGGAGAGAGGAATTGAGGGATTAACGGATGGATGGATGGATATATGGATAGATGGTGATGGTTGGAAGAAGGGAGGGAGGGAAGAATTGAGGGATAGATGGAAGGATGGATAGGTGGGTGGTGGGGTGTTGGATGGATGGAGGGAGGGAGGGAGGAATTGAAGGATGGATGGATGAAGGATAAAAATACAGATAGATATAAGTATGGGCACACACTCACATACATACAGTTATATGTATATATACACGTATGTATGCATACATACATACATGTACATATGTATACATATATACACATGTATGTATACAGGTGTGTATGTTTATATACATACATACACGTATGTATACATACATATATGTGTGTGTGTGTGTGTGTGTGTGTGTGTGTGTGTGTGTGTGTGTAACTTCCAGAGGTAGCGCACACCAAATGTTCACCCAACAGGACAGGAGTAAGTGCGAGAAAAAAATTATATTTCTTCAAATACCGAACAACAAGCTTGTTTCCCCTAATAATAGGCATAATTTCCCCACATGTTCTTAGCAATAACAGTGGTTTCACTTAAGAGTTTACTTCCGGGGAATTATGTGTTACTTCCTCAATTTGTTCGAAGATTTAGCGCCAAAATTGCAAAGGAAAAAAATAACCTAACGGTACTTAACTCAAATCCATATAAACTAGATTAAACCGGTTTTTTCCCCATTTTTTTTTAACTACCCGTAATTATCACTTATATAACAGTCTGTATGACGATAAAACAACATAGAAATAGGATCAAGAAAATAAATTTAAAAAATAAAAAAATAAACCACATCTCGATCCCCAATTTTCTCACGAAATGAAAATGAAAGCGGCTTAGAAAACAGAACAAAACGCCACCTATAAATAAGACTTGCGCCCATGTTATCAGCACGCCCATGACCCGAGGGAAAGTATGAGGGCGGGTGCTACGACAGTGCTGACCTGCTACACCATACTGGACCCACCAACTCAGGCTATAGATAATTACTATGCGTCTTTAATGAACGGGGCCACGAAAAGAGAAAACGGGTGTCTCGGAGGAGGTAACTATAGTGCTGATTAACTTTCATATATTTTTTTTTTTCCTTTCTCATTAATGATGCCTCCTGCTCTTTCTCTTTCACTTTCTTTTCGTATCCATCTGTTTTAAATTGATTTTGATTTTTTTCCTGACTTCTAGTGTATTTTTTTCCTTTTCTCGCCGTTCCCCGTCTCTGTTTTTGAATTACTATTATTATTATTATTATTATTATTATTATCGTCATCATCTTCATTATTATCCTCCTCCTCATCATCATCATCGCCATCACCATCATCGTCATTATGCGCGTTTGTACAGCTGATTGTATATACCGCCTGTCTGTCTCTGTCTCTGTTTCTCTCTACCTAAACATCTATCTGTATTTATCCATCAATCTCTTTTATTTCCGTTCCGTTGCTGTGTGTGCGCCTTCCATTTCACGGAGGCAAGTCAGCATTATTGCAAGGTGAAGGACGCTAACCTCTGAGGTAATGGTTTCGTCTGTTCGGTAATTATCTTTTCCCTCTCCATTTCTGTATCATCTTTCCTTTTCGTTCTCGAAGTATTTCAAATGGCTGCGTTTACTCTTTTTGCAATGTCGTTTTTTTTATTTGGAATGTTTTTCTTTCTTTCTTTCTTTATCTTAGACATTTTCATGTTTCTAAATGTTCTTCGTACTTTTTTATCCGCAGATGCAGACACACTCTTAAAGGCTCTCTCACACACACACACACACACACACACACACACACACACACACACACACACACACACACACACACTCACACTTACACACATGTAAACCAACTTTAACACACACATTCCTATATACCCATCTCCTCCCACACACACACACACACGTAAACACCAAAATGACCCTTATACCCTCCAGCAAATGTGTGGGCGTCTAGTGTGGGCGGCAAGGATGAGCGTGGAATGAAGAATAACATTTCCTTTGTGTGTGTGTTCTTTCCTTCGCGCATATCCGTGGGCGTGTATGTGAAGTTTGTGTGTGTTTGTTTGTGTGTGTGTGTGTGTGTGTGTGTGTGTGTGTGTGTGTGTGTGTGTGAGTGTGAGATCTTTAATCCCTTCGTGAGTTGTTGTTTTTTCTTTCTTTTTTCATTCCCTTCTTTTTAGTATGTATCTGTTCGTACATGTACAGGCGTGCATATACTGATACGCGTATGTTTCTGTGCAGTCCCTGTACAAGTGCATGAGGGTGTATGAATACGTCCAATTGCACAGAGAACCGCTTGAAACTGCCGTCTGTGTCGACCGCAAGCATAAGTCTAAAAACACAGAACTTTTTTTCATTTTTTTTACCGCAAATGCACGCGTATCTGTCCAAGAACATGTTATTTTGTTGTCCATTGTTATCCCTCCGCCCTCCCTCCTGGCCAAGACGAAGCAAGGAGAACTGTGCAGTGGGCGGCCGAAGGGTTAAAGCAGCTGCTGGCGTGGGTGTGAGGGAGGTAGGGGCGGAGGGTGGTGGGTAGGGGGTGGCTTGTAAGGGATGAGGGGGTGATGTGGGGGTGGGTTGATGTGTCATGCATACCTCCTGGGTTCATGCACTCTCGTGAGTTCACTCTGAGTTCACTTTTAAGTTCAGCGGCGCTCGAAAATGACGTCATTCTTATTTGGTCTTAAAGCTACATCTTATATCTTTAAAACACGTAATATATTCTTTGCTTTCATTTTATACGTTGCTTTTATACCGTTTTATAATCATGCGCATATATTTGTAACTGTCAGAGGATTAGTGTAGATATAACAACTGGTGATAATGGTCAAAATTGCTTGTTACAGTTATCGTCATGGTCGTGGTGATGCCGACGCTAATTGACAGTGATAGTGCCAGGGACCCCAGGGCCGGTGAAAATGTTAAAAGGAATATGACTGAGACAGTAATAACAACGTTGATCGCTGATGATACCAATAACAACAATGATAATAACAAAGATAATATTGATTATAATAATAATGATTTTAATAATGATAATAATAATATAACAACAACAGCAACAACGCCAAAAATTATAATGATGATGATAGTAATGATAATAATGACGATGATACTAATAATAACAGTAATGCTAATAGTAATAAAAACAGCAATAGTAATGAAATCTAACCAGTAAACAGAATAAAACAGGGAAATATACATAAAAAAAGCGAGCGAGCAGTAACCCGAACGCTCAACTCGACCCTCGCCTGCAGGTATCCGTCGCCTACAGTTATGCGAACGATCATTTGCAGCGGATTCAAAACACAGAGAATCCAAGAAAAACGGACCATTGTCAGTGACGTCAGCGAAGGACCGTCTTGACCGATGGCACCGTAAAAAAAAAAAAAAAAAAAAAAAAAAAAGCAAGAAAAAAGAAAAAAGGAGAGAAAAAAAAGCATATTTTGTTTAGATCAAGAATGCGATGTTCGATGAATAGGAAAAATGTTACGATTCGCGATGGATGTCATATTAGAAATTGGATACGAAAGGATACAAATCGCCCAAGGTACGGGTGGCGCCGGAGAGCAAGGCATGGCGGCGGGGAAATGAACTCAAAAAGACCCGGATGTTTCTGCTGTTCTTCGAGACAAGTGACATCTGGCGGTGACATGGCGCAGTGACGGAACAATAATGAGAGCAATAAATCGCGATGATAATAGATGGTTCAAGTTGACGAGACGGGGGTGACAGGCAGAAATAATTAGTCACTTGTCAGTCAGTTGATGGATCGTCTTTCTATAGCCCGTGAGTGTCTCCTCATTAACCATGAATAAACATAGGATAACCGATCGCTTGTTCATGAGTAGCACAGTAGCTCCGTCCAGAAATAATTGGAATGAGGGCACACATAACTTTTAGTTCTTATTAATGATCTTAATTAATTATATACTACAGAATATGTTACTAAACTACCTTCAACCTCTATTTAGAATAAAAAACAAACAAACAACTGACCATTTACAAACAAAACCAAAAGAAAATAAAACTCTCCCCTCCCCCCTCCCTTTTCCTCATAGCCTTAGTATCGAAAAAAAGTAAAGTTAATATTCTTTACAGACACAATAACTTTCTTAATGTGGCTGATAGGCCTAATTCGTTCTGATGTGAGGCAGTAGACCTACCTACCAACGCTAACTACCGTGAACAACTCATCTACATAACTACCAGAAAGTTGATGATGAACCAAGTGAAACCAAAGGAGCTGTTGTACATTCCCTTTAACTTGGTGCTTATAACTTAAAGATTATATATACAGTATAACTGGGTTAACGACTTATCGAATGTAATGTAATGGCAAAAATATTTATGATAACAATAACGGTGTAATGGCAGTAATGGCTATATGATAACAAAATAGTTATAAGAATTATGCAAAAGATTTAGTACACACACACACACACACACACACACACACACACACACACACACACACACACACACACACACACACACACACACCTTTCTGAATATTGGCAATAAAACATATTGATGATAGTGATAGCGTTAACGGAGCTGATATAGCAAACAGTGATGATTTTTCATTCATAATTCTTTGATTTCTTGACTGTGATTTATCTTACATATATATATATATACCTAAATATGCATATGATATAGATTTATAATATTTATATATATATATATATCACCATTTATATTTATACATATATATTTTATTATTTTTTTTTTTCCTACCACATAAAATATTTCGTTAACACTTTCTTTCATTTCCATAACTTTACATGTCTCATAAAGCAAGCGAAAGTTTCTCTCATAAAGAACATAACGCGAAGGAGACGGGGGGGGGGGGGGGGTAAAGGATAGGGCAATTGCTTGTCTCCATTGGATACCCATAGCGCCCATATATCTGTGTGTGTGTGTGTGTTTTGTATGGGCACAATCCCTCACCATATATATCTATACATACACATACTATATATATATACATATATATGTATACATATATTATATATAGACATATATGTATGCGTGTATGTCTGTATTTACCAACATAAATATAAATCAGGAACGAGAGGGAAAGAGACCCAGAAACAAACATACAATTTTTCGACGTGAAATGAAAGGCCAAAGAAAAAAACTTTCATAATAAAAAATATATATCTGAACTAACACGCATTCCAAAGTAAACAAACAGTAACAAAACAAACCTATTGAGCGGATTATAGACAGACGTAGCCAGAGTAAATTTAGTAGAGTCAAGAAGCAAGACAAATAATAAGAAAAAGGAATCAACAGAAATAAAGAACAGACATGCCAGTTGAAATATTAAACAAGGTATAATTTAAAAGGCAAGCACTATACATACCCCCGCTCCTTCTTCCTACCCTAGAGGCTTGATAGCTGACCCATATCCTTAACTCGCCATATATAGCATTCTTCCATTCTGGATTCTTCCCTTTTATCATCAGTTACTATTTTCCCCATCTTTTCTCTTGGTGTTCCCGATTCCATTCTGGATTCTTCCATTTTATCATCAGTTACTATTTCCCCCTTCTTACACGCGTCACTCTTTCATGGACTAGTTTTCAAAAGTCTTGTTTACGGAACTGATCTTAGCGGAAAACGTGACTTGGCGAGAAAGAGAGTGACAATTTTTTCAAATTTACGTGAATTGATACTTTGGGATGTAGGAGTTGATTTGATAGTTGAATATTTGTTGATTTTAGTGTGTATTCGATCTTGTCTGCCAGAATATAATGGTTGTAATCGAATAGGTTGTTTTCAATTGCCTTCCTCTTTTCCAGATTCTCATTTTACTTATTGAGTTTTTCTCCCTTCTTTGTATTACTCTATCTGTTTCTGTCTGTTTCTTTTTCTCTCTCTTTCCCTCCCTCCCATCTTTCTCATTGCCACTTCTCCCCTTTTCGCTGTCCCACTCGCATGCGTTATTTTCTCCCATCCTCGTCCTCCCTCTCTTTCTTACTCTTTCGGTATTTCTACCCCCATTCCTTTCTCCCACTCATATTTTTTTCTACGGTGTTCCTCCTCTTCCCACGCCGCTCTCTCTCTCTCTATCCACTCCTGGCCTCTCCTTCGGGTCAGCCAAAGGTCATAAGAACACAAAGAAAATTGAGGTTGGGGGTATGATAAGGTGGAGGAAGAAGGGGGGGGTGAAGGAAAGGGGAGAAAGGATGGAGGAAAAGGAGAAGGATAAGTGTGAAAAGAGGAGAGAGGGAGCAAACAGAGGGGGAAGAGGAAGTTCGGGGAAAGGATGAGGCGAGTAGAGAAAAATAGTAGGCTAGAGGAATAGGAGTAAAGAAAATGAAGGAGGGGATTAGACAGAACGAGGGAAGCGGATAAAGAGAGAACGGGAAAGACAGAATAGGGAGAGGAGAGAAAGGAGTGAGAAAGAAGGGGATATATGGTGGGGAAAGAAAGAAGAAACACAACTGGGAGAGGGAAGGAGAGCCGTTGAGAGACTACAGCGCCGCGTCAGCAGCATCACCAAGGGAGAAACTCTCATCTCATCCCGATGCTTAGGGATGCTGGGGGTCGCCGCCGCGCTGCTCTGACCCATATCTCTCCCGGATGCTTCCTACCCTAACCTCCAACCTCTCTCTCCCCTCTACTCCCCTTCGTATCTAGAGACCTGCTATCTCGGCCTTGTTATATATACACATGCATATATGTGTATATATACATGTATGTATAATGACTTAATATTATCGAGGTTTCTGCTGGTGTCCGAGGTTTAACCAAGGCCAAGATAGCAGGTATATGTGTAAATATATGTATATCTATAATCGACAAAATGGGCATGGTAAAAATGGGGAGCTACCAAAGGAATAAAAAAGGAAGAAACGGAACTCAACATGTGTCAACCTCGGAGACAATAAGATTCGGCTGATTTCGCCGTCAATTCAAGAATAATTTTGAAGTTACTTTGTCCCCTCAATTGCAATATTCGCCATACCATTCCAATTGAATGATGGTGTCATATAAATTGACTAATCAATGACAATTTTCAAAATTTGTTAATTTTATCCTCAATACGTTATAACGTTGCGTTACATTTTGTATATATATAACATTACTGAGGACTTTAAGGAACTAGTGTAATGTTATTATTTCTGCTATCATTGTTATTATGATTATCATTATTATTCGTTATTATTATACATACACATATATATAGACCTACATATCTACGTGCCTATATGCATTTATTTATACATACATATATATGATATATACATAAATATTCATATTACAGGCACACACACACACACACACACACACACACACACACACACACACACACACACACACACACACACACACACACACACACACACATACATACAAACACACATATGTGTGTGTGTGTGTGTGTGTGTGTGCATGTGTGACTATATATAGAGAGAGATAGATAGATATAGATATAGATATAATTTTAAATATATATAGATATAAATATAAATAATTATAAATATATATAGATATAAATGTAAATAATTATATATATATATATATTTGTTTGTGTGTTTACTAAAAAGATACACGTTGGAACATAACTTTTGATTAAGGCTTCATCAGCGACCGATCTCGAATAACTGATTTGACATTGTTAACCGACCATTCCATTGTGTGGGTTTTCTCTTTTCCTCCCCTGCATTATGTATTTTCTCAGCAAATTAGAGCAGAATTACGTATTACCTTGACGTCATTCCGTGAAAATTGGCTGGAAATTATCAATCACTCAGGTGGGAAAATACCTGATGGTAATTTCTCTTAGTAAACCGATAAAGACAATTACTCTCAAAATTAGAATTTTTGACGCTTAAACAATACCTTACAAAGTTTTGGGGGAGAGGGTAGAGGGAAGGGGGAGGAAGAGGGGAAAAGGAGGGAGGGAGGAGAAGGAGGAGAGAAAGGGAAGGGGTGGGGTGGCGGGGGAGAGAGAGGGAGAGGGAGAGGAAGAGGGCGAGGGCGAGGGAGAAGAAGAAGGAGAAGGAGAGGGAGAGGGAGGGAGAGAGAGAGAGAGAGAGAGAGAGAGAGAGAGAGAGAGAGAGAGAGAGAGAGAGAGAGAGAGAGAGAGAGAGAGAGAGAGAGAGAGAGAGAGAGAGAGAGAAAGAGAGAAAGAGAGAAAGAAAGAGAGAGAGAGAGAGAGAGAGAGAGAGAGAGAGAGAGAGAGAGAGAGAGAGAGAGAGAGAGAGAGAGAGAGAGAGAGAGAGAGAGAGAGAGAGAGGGAGAGGGAGAGGGAGGGAGGGAGAGAGAGAGAGTGGGAGAGAAGAGAGAAAACGAAAGATAAGGAAAGATGAAAGTTGAGAAACCAATACAATCGAACCCGGACGAATAGGCTTTACTTTGAAAACAAAACTGCCCTCCCTTTTATGCCCTTTGAAAAGAGCAGCACACAGTGACAGATGGTAAGGCAAGGACAAATGACAGGTGGTTGGAACCAAAGCCAAGAACCTCCATGACAAAGTTCTTAATTACACACAGGACTGTACAACGACCCTTGCCTTGGGCACTGGGAGGTAAATACTGCCTTCGAACAAAGTGTAGTTAGCTCCTGGGGATACGAAAATTATCCATTTTAAATCAGGTATCTTAAATTTAGAGATCATGACTGGGAAAATCCGCAAAGGCTTTAAATGAACAAGAAGAGAGAGAGATAGAGAATGCGTCATGTAATATACTGTGAACTATGTTTTGAAATTGTTGTCATGTGTGGCTATGATTTTTACCTTTGGAAATTCTGCGAACTGGATCGTTCTTTTATAATTTTAAAATGTCACAGTGCACGCTGCAATTTTCTCCCAATGTATAAATAAAAGACAGTTTTTTTTTTTTTTTCTAATGGATGTGATAAAAGCATCATTATCGATTAATAATCGTGATGAAAATACCAACACAAATCGTAATGATAACATCTATTACAACAGCGAAGGCAAAGCAAGATAACCTATACAGCATACAAGAAAAAAAAAAAAAAAAACGATAAATAAAAGAATACAACTTCAACACTAGCACAACGTTTTGAATCAAATGAAAATAAACCCTTCTTCAGGTGGATGAACAAAATGACAAGCATTGTCACTTTGTTCAAACTGTCTGAAGAACAGTGTAACTTTATTTGATCTGTAACTTTGGGAATTCAGTGTAAAGTGGTGAGTCTTCTCTTTTTAACATTTTTGTTGTTGCTAGTGCTTTTTTTATTTTTTTGTTACCATTGTTATTGTATTATTATTATTATTATTACTCATCGTAATCATTATTACTATTATCACCATTATCATTATTATTGTCATTATCATTATGTTTACTGTTACTATTATCAATGCTATTATTATTATCACCTAACATTATTATTATTATTATCACTTAATATTATTATTGTTAGTATTATCAGTATTATTATTATTATTATTACAATTACCATTTTTTTATTATCATTCTATTACAATTATTATTATCTTCGTTATTGTTATTGTCATTATTATCATTATCATCACCATTATCACTCTTAGCATTACCATTATTAACATTATTCACTCATCTTATCATTATTGTCATTTTTATAAGCATCATAATCATTATTATTTCTATCATAAAAAATCAATAATCAATTGTTATTATAATTATCATCACCATTATTAGTAATAGTATTCGTATCATCCTTATTACTATTATTAATATTATCAAAAATAGTGATAATAAATGTTATTATCATTATATCCATTGTTATTACCTTTATTGTTATCATTATAATAATAGTAATTATTACTATCATTATTATTAACTTTATAATTATCACCATTGCCATTACCTTCGTGACTCTTTCCGAAATATTAAATTGTTATTGATACTATTTCTTACGACCATTATAACTCTTATTGTTGTTAATTTCACCATTGGCTATATTACTCATTAACAAAGCAGAAAAAACGAATAAGCAACAGGAAAAACAGAAGATAATCAATAAACACAAGGGAAACTTTGACAGCAAAGATCAGGGTGTTCTCCATAAACTACAGTCGTCATGCAGAGATGATTGTTCGA
>NC_061855.1:28414651-28424651 GCF_019202785.1 Penaeus chinensis | reverse complement strand
ACATACACATACACATACACATACACATACACATACACATACACATACACATACACATACACATACACATACACATACACATACACATACACATACACATACACATACACATACACATACACATACACATACACATACACATACACATACACATACACATACACATACACATACACATACACATACACATACACATACACATACACATACACATACACATACACATACACATACACATACACATACACATACACATACACATACACATACACATACACATACACATACACATACACATACACATACAAATCCTGTTCCCGTCCCCTTCCCTCTTTCAACTCTCTTGCCCCATGCCACTCATGACCATCTCCCACACCCATGCTCACGTTGAGAAAGTGCCACAGTGAGAAAGATGGAGGATAGGGGATGGGTATGGGACAGCGAGGGGCGTGGCGGGTAGAGAAAACGGAGTGTGGGGAGGAGGAGGGGGGGAGAGGGAGTTGATAAGGAGTGTCTAAGCCGTTCATCAGATAACAAGTTCAAGCTCTCTTTATTGTTTCTTAATAACTCCTTTGTCTATGCTAGGCCTACTTAAAAGAGAGAGTGAGAAGAGGGTTAGGAATAGGCGGGAGTGAATATCATAAAATTGGCACGGAAAAGGTGATTTACGTTAAGGTTGGACATATTCAGAACAATTAGAAATGGTTGTGGAGATCGTAATGCGAGAGATAGATAGATAGAGAGAGAGAGAGAGAGAGAGAGAGAGAGAGAGAGAGAGAGAGAGAGAGAGAGAGAGAGAGAGAGAGAGAGAGAGAGAGAGAGAGAGACTCACACGCACAGAAAACAAGCTTTAAAACAAACAAGCAAGCAAACAAAACTACTCACAAACGACACAAAACACCTCCCACTCGACCCAACAAGGAACCCAGCCTCCCTCACACTCGGCCGAAGTGTGACTAAAGAGCGAGAAGAAGGCGAGGAGAGGCTGCAGCGTGACAAATTGACAGTGACATACTTATCTCCATCGATGACTATGCTTGTGTCCGTCTGTCTGTCTGTATTCGTGCTTGATTCCCCAGTCGTCTCGAGGCCGCGACCTACTCAGAAATCTTCACTTTTCTTATTGCTCTTTTTTGTTTTTTTGTCTTGTTTTGGTGTGAGTAATGGTGGTTGTGGGATGGATATTATAATGATAGGGCTGTCTGCGTACTAAATTCTTCATTATATTCCTTTTAATTCTCCCTTTCTGTGATCTCCCTACTTCATTTTTCTCTCTCTCTCACTTTTAGTTGTTTTTCCTCTTTGTTGCTTCTCTTTTTCCTTTTCTTACTTTCCCTTTCGGTTGCCCCCCCCCCCCCCTCCTTATTTCTTATTCTCTGTTTCTCTATTATCTTTCAGTATGTCTTTATCTTCCCATAATAAACTATTCTACTTCTCTCTCTTCCCCTCTCTTCTCCCCCTTTCCCTTTGTCACTCGATCTCTATACGCCTTACTCTCCATTTATTCATCTATCATTATCCATCTACTATCTACCTCTACTACTTTCCTCGCTCTCGCCTCCTTTCTCATTTCCTCTTGTTAACATATTCTCATCTTCCCACGCCTGTCACCATCTATCACAGCGAGAACATGCGTCACCGACGATTGAGCAAGAAGCTAATTGCACTCCTCGAGAAGACCCTAACACCACAGGCTCCTCAAGTTACCGTAAATCACACCTCTTGACCTGCGTAAGAGGAAGTACAGAAAGGGAAGAGCGACCCACCGCTCATTTATTTGAGTCTCCCCCTCTTACACGGTGACATCCGCGACCCTCAATTTTCGTCACACACGTGTTCATTTTCACATTTCACTTTTCTTTTCTTGTTTTTATAATTATTATTTCGTTTTCTTGTGTGTTGTTTGTAGATATTACTGGATTTGGTTCGAATGAATTTCAAAATACATCATACGTTCAAGTTCAGTTAATCATGAACATTGTGTTGCAAATCTTATAATTCATTTTCTCAAATTTGAATATCTGTTCACACACAAACACACACACATACGTACATTCTGGTTTTAGTCCCTATCTCTTTTCTCCTTCTATTCAACAACTCATCCTCTCTTTTAACTCCTCCATTTCCGCTATAAATTTAAAACCCCAATTTCACTTAAGGAAATTTAGGTAAAGGGGGGTGAGGGGGGGGGGTGATAAGGTCCTAATTACCATGAAAAATATTACTTATTTATGCACTCCGCGACCTACTCTTCTCTATGCCTGAGATGAGGCCTAGGATGTGACGTCACTGGAAGGGGGGTGTGGGTAGGAGGGGAGGATCGTGTACTACCATTGGATTTTTCTTTAATACTTGTTCTTTCTTTTTCTTCTTCTTTTTTTTCTTTTTCTTCTTCTTCTTCTTCCTCTTCCGTCTCCACTTTTTTTTTTTTTTTTGCTTGTTTTGGGGTTAGGTATAGGCCAGATAAAAGATACAAAATCAAAAAGAAATAAGCAAGATTGCAAAAATAATAAAATAAAATAAAACAGTAAGCATTTAATAACATTCACACAAACGAGAACAAAATATTTAAAAAACATTCTACTCTTCTCTCCCTCACCCTCTCCCATCCCCCGCCCCCCCCTTCCCTCCCCCCAGCCTCTTCCACCATCGAAACCACATATCAAAGATAATAAAATGTGGCGAAATGATGCCACTTTATCACAGGCTAGATCGCAGCACGCACCGGAAGGGAATTTTCGGATCAGCTGTTCTCCGTTCCGGCTCATCTTCGGAAGGTATTGGTTGCGTCATGGTGATTTCGTTTGCCCCTCTCTATCTATCTATATCTATCTATTTCTATATGTCGGTCTTTCTGTATCTCCTCTTCTCTCTTACTTTCTCTGTGGCCCCGCATTCTCTTTCTTTCTTTATATGTTGATCTGCCTATCCATTTCTGTTTGCCTTATTCTTTCCTATCTTTTTTTCTTCTTTCTCTCTTCTCTTGTATTATTCTTTCTCTCCCCCCCCCCCCTTCCTTCCTTCCTCTCTCATTCCCTACCTCCCTTCCTCCCCGGTGTATACTTGATTGACAGGTCTTGGAACAAAGGTCGGGAAGAGATGGTAAGTCTTAGAATTAGACATGCATTTTCTCACTTGTCACGTTTCTTGTAAATGAAAATGTTAAAGGTAATGTTTGATCTTTAGTGCGTGTTCTGATAATTCGTGTTTTATTTTGTTTTTTTTTTCTATCTTTATCAGTAGACATAGTATCATTTATAGGTGTAGTAGTACCATTTCAATCCGTATCAATATAATTATCATGTTTATTATGATTATCATTATCACAAGCCCACAACAGTTACCAGCATCATACATAGATATATTTAATTTCTTAGATTTCAATATCGTCTTATCTATAAATCGTCGGTGCTACACAAATCTCCTCCTCCCACATTATCACGCACACACACACTCTCTCTCTCTCTCCCTATTTCTTTTTGTCTTTTTTTATTTTATTTTTTTTCTTAACTCGAAATGGTGCTAATTAGTAGCGGCAGGAGGCTGACATCTCTCTTTACAACTGCGTGGTTTTCTGTTCATTTATCTTCTTGTATATTGGGTGTCCTCTTTCGTTCCCCTGCTTTTGTGATTCCGTAATTTTCTTTCTTCTTTTCTTTTATTTTCTTCCCCTTGTCATTTATTACTCTTTTTACTGACCACTTCTCTCCCCCACTCTATTGTATTTCTATAATTTCCCCTTTCTTTGTTTTTTCTTCTGTTTCTGTACCTATTACCATTCATTACTTTTTTTTTCTTTTCTTTTTTTGTTTCACTGACCACGTACTTCTTTCATGGTCATTAACAAGGCGTGAGTCTTCGCTAATTAGTCTAACCTAATATAGGAGCAGGATTTTTTTTCTCCCGAATCTCGTTTTCTGTTTGTTTCTTCGCGTTTTCTTTTATGTTTTGGGAATTTAAGAAGAACTATTTCAGGACTGACGTGATAAATACATCCATGACATACGTGTCATACGTTACGAAAAAATAATAATGATGATAATATCAAGAAGAAAATAAACAAAGAGACTGAATCTTTCTCGAAATAGTTACACGTGTGACCCCTATTTTCACTCTACCCCCCCCCCCCCCTTACACTAAGCCCTGTCCCAGTGCCTCCCCCTTTCCCTCACTCCTCACCTGTCGACACCTGCTGCTCCCGAGTGACCTTCCTGACCCTCACGTAATGTCCTCTTTGTCCCCCCGCATCCCCTTTCTCCGTTTCGTCTTCCTACTTTCCTCCTTCTCCCCACTTTTCTTTCTTCCTTTTTTTGTTATTTTGTCTCTTTTCTTTGTTCATCTTTTGCTGATTTTTTATCGTCTGTCTTTGTTTGTCAGTCTGGCTGCTTGTCTCTGTCTGTCTCTCTCTCTCTTCCTTCCTTTTCTTCTTTTTCTGTCTCTTCTCTCTCTCTCCTCTTCAAGATTTTGTTCATACTTTCTCTGTTAGCATTTCCCCCCTCAACAATATGCAAATCAATTGAATTAATCAGCATCCCATGGCCAAAAGAGTTATAAATCTACTAATGCTGCCCTGGACATCATAGGGAGGGGAAGATAACACCTGCGTCGCCCAACCTGTGACCTTTGACCTAGCTTGTAAAGGAGATTTTGTACATTTGTATGTGTGTGGGAAGTGACGGGCTGGATGTATTTGTTTGTACTTTTGTTGTTTGGTTTGTGTGTGTACGTGATGGATTTATATATAGTATGTGTGTGTAGGTGTATTATAGACAGATGCCTCGAGAGTCAGATATATAGATAGATAGATAGATAGATGCAGATATATAGACATAGATTGATAGACGGATAGGTAGATAGACAGATAGTTATAAATAATTAGAAAAGATGGATTGATATAGATTTATAGATATATTTAAAAAATATATATATATAATAAAGGACGACCATAACAAACACATAAAATAACACAAAAAAAAGGAAACAATAATAAGAATATTAAAAAGAAAAAAATATTAATATTAAAAAGAAAAAGAGAAAGAAAACGACAAAGAGAATTTAAAACTCCCCCACGCCCCCCCCCCCCAAAAAAAAATGTTTCAAACGCCATTGAGACGGAGATTTCAACGCACAGGAGATAGCAATCCAACCTTGGTCTGTGCTCCGCCATTTCACCCTCTTTCAAACACATAAAGGCACTGGGGAATCAAAGAATAAAAGCGGATAATAGCAAAACCTCAAAGCTTCCTTAAGTCTTATTCTGTTGGGAAGAAAGAGAGAGGGAGACTAAGCAAGGAGAAGGAGAGAGAGAGAGGGAGAGGGGGGAGAGGGAAGGAGGTAGAGAGAGAGAGAGAGAGAGAGAGAGAGAGAGAGAGAGAGAGAGAGAGAGAGAGAGAGAGAGAGAGAGAGAGAGAGAGAGAGAGAGAGAGAGAGAGAGAGAGAGAGAGAGAGAGAGAGAGGAGGGGGCCTAAAAAATGAGAGAAAGGGAAAACCAAGAGAAAAGGGGAGAGAGAGAGGAGGAGGATAGACTAAAAAAACGAGATAAATGGGATACCAAGAGAAAAGAAGAGAGAAAATATAGAAGGGGGACAAACACAGAAGAGACAAGGGAAGAGAGAGAGAGAGCGAGAGATCGAGAGATAGAGCGAGAGAGAGAGAGACAGAGAGAGACAGAGAGAGAGAGAGAGAGAGAGAGAGAGAGAGAGAGAGAGAGAGAGAGAGAGAGAGAGAGAGAGAGAGAGAGAGAGAGAGAACGAGAGAGAGAAAGCGCGAGAGATAGAGATAGAGATATGGAGAGAGAGAGTGAGAGAGCGAGAGAGAGAGAGAGAGAAACCTTTCACATAGAGTTTGCGAATGGCATAATTTTGCAACAGCAGTAACCGACGTCTGACCGCAACTACATGTCGTGACAAGAGAATAAGGTCGAGAGAAAAGGATCGGAATCCCTTTGCGGTTCAGTCGCTTTTGGTTACTCTTATTTCCTTATTCCCTTTAAATTCTTCCCTGTTTCCGCATTCTCTATTTTCTTGTTGATGATCCTCATTCTTTTATTTATTTTTTTTTTCTTATTTTTTCATTAGTCATTTAATCTTGGATCCTTATTCCCTGTGTCCTTCTTCTCTCTATTCCCATTCCTTTATTCCTTATTTCCTTATTCTTACATTAGTCATTTACTCCTATCTCCTTACTCCCTATTATTTATAATTCCCTTATACCCTACAAATTACTCCAATTTCTTTATTCCCTGTTCCTTACTCCTATTTTCTTACTTCCTATCGCTTATTCCCTTTCCTTATTCCTTATTATTATTATTACCTTATTACCTATGGTGTCTTTATTTTTCCCCCTGTTGTTTCCTCCCATAGTTAAAGGGAATAACCTTATTGCTTATTTCAGTTCTCTTATTCCTCATTCGTTTCCTTAAACTCTGTTGCCTATTCCCATTTTCGTATTCTCTATTGTTTATTCCTTTCCCCATATTTTTTTCCGCATAATTGTTGCAATTATCATCGGTGATATGGTTTTCATTATAAATATCACCGTTAATATCTATATCGTTGGCTCTTATATATTTCAATAATAATAAAAAGCAAAACAGTAAAATAGTCACAATACCAAATGTTAACCGAAGAGAACATCCATCTATAGAGTTAAAACGATTATAACACCATAAAGTATTCAGAAACTTTCAAATTTTCACAAACATCACTACTACATGTACTTAGAGTCCATATATAGACGTTCTGAGTGCGAGAGAGAGTCAATAAACGATGAAACAGCGGAGCATCGTGTCTAAGACGTTTGGATCTTCTTACACTTGCCAAGAACGGGCTTGTGGGAGCGGCAGGAACGGGGTCGCTTTAGGAGGGAGAGTTGAACGCTTCAAAAGGGTATCTGAACTTATTTGTGTGTGTCTGGTTGCATGCTTTCTATGAATCGGGAATAAATCTTTCTCTTTTCTTTCTCCCATTTTTTTAATCGTACGGCGTTGTTTTACTGTGGAATTCTCCATATGCGTTGAGGTTTGCTGCGTAATCCGTCATCGTCAATGCGAGTTTCTTTTCGTTTCTTTTTTCTACAAGACAGGAAAAGTGATCCGTTGGAAGCCAAACCTGTTCTGGCATCTATAGTCATTTGCTGTTGAATGGCGAGTTTCTTTTCCGGGTTGTGTTGTGTTGTTTTTATCTTATTTTTTTTATTTATTAAGTATCTTTTATGGAATCACAAACATGTCTACATACTCCCCAGAAAATAGTTTAAAGTTCTTTATTTTCACCAGAAAACTTTATTGTCGAGTTTCATTGCCTTAGCTAGAAATTTCTGGGATGAGTTTACATATAACCTGAGAAATCAATCATCACCGGTGATAATAATGATGATAATGATAATAGTAGTGGTGGTAATGAAGATGATGGCGATGACGATGATAATGATGGCATTAACGATGACGATGATAATGATGACGATGACGGAGATGGTGGTGATGATGATGATGATAGTGACAATAATAGTAAAACTAATAGTAGTAATAATAATAATTATGATAATGGGGATGACAATAATCATAATAGTAATAACAATACAACTATCATTACCAATTATAACAATAGCAATAACAGTGATACCATCCGCAGAGCCCAAAATAAAGTCAAAAGTCAAGCATTCTTAACCACATCCCGAGAGGAACTAACCCACCCCCCTCCCCTCCTTCTCCCTCCCCCCACACTCCCTTTGCCCCCTCCTGCCCCATACCCATTCAGCCTTCCCCATCACCCCCCATTACCCCCTCCCCCTCCTCCCTCACACCCATTCAACCTTCTCCCTCCCCCTCCCCCCTCACCCCCCCTCTCCCCACCCATCTCAGAAGAACGTCTCATTGACTGGCTAATTGTCGACGTCGAGAAGCGGTCTGGGTGGTGCTTCATCACTCGCTCGGCCGCCTGGGGTGTCTGGCACGAGGGAGAGGAAGCGTGGGCGTGTGGGCGGGGGAGGGAGAGGGGGCGGCGTATGGGTTGGGGAGGAGGTAGGGGTGAGGGCGTGTGGGTAGGTGTGGGCGTATGGGTTGGTGTGGGCGTATGGGTAAGTGTGGGCGTATAGGTGTGGGCGTATAGGTGTGGGCGGGGGATGAGGGATGGGCGTGTGGGCGGGGAAGGGGTGGCGTACGGGTGAGGGGATGTGGGTTGGTGTGGGCGTAAACAAACACACACACACACACACACACGCACACACACACACACACACGCACGCACGCACACACACACACAAAACCACAAATATTGGCACACACTCCCTCATTCGCCGCACGTGTACAGTCTACTTTTACAAATCTATCTTCGAATGTAATTTGTTCAAATGGATATTAGGCATCGCTAAACGAAATTAAATAAACATGAGCTTAAGCCAGGACGGAAGAGGAAAAAAGGAAAACAAGATGTAAATTTTCCTTCCCCGAGGCATAACGGCCTATTCAGTATTCCGCGCAAAAAGGGCTTACGCGTACGAGTAATGACAATAATACATTTAAAAAATAAAAGAAATATATTATTATTGATGGTTACACAGTTACTACTACAATTACTAACAATAAAAACAATAGTGATAATGATCTCAATAATGATCATAACAGTAACAATAGTAATAGTAATATTAATAACCATAATAATAACACACACACACACACACACACACATAATAATGTCAGCAATATTATTACAATTATCATGGGTGATAGTAATAATATCAGCAATAACATTATCATTCATACAACCATTTCTATATAAAAATCGGTTCATTTAAAATACAACAAAAGTCATAACCACACATAAAGAACAAACAAACAAACAAACAAAAAAACGAAACAAAACCACAAAAACACAAACAAAGCAAAATAAAAAAAAATAAAAAAGAAAGAAAAGAAAAGAGAGAGAAAGTTGAGAAAACAAAGCTAAAACAAATCTAATTCTTATTAAGGTGACAAAGACCAGAGACAGTGACAGTTTTCCGCCCGGTAACTGTCACACTTAAAGAGGCGTTAATGGTCAAGTCTCTTCACAAGTGCGGCTGTTTTCATTCTCTCTCTCCTTCATTCACACGCACACACAAATACCAATACACACACACACACAAACACACACACATGTACATTTACATATATATATATATAATATATATATAAATATACATATATATGTATATATATTCCTATATATACATATATACACATATTCATATAGATATTCATATAACAGATACATATATATATATATGTATATATAAATTCATATATATGTATATAAATACATATATACACATTATATGTATATGAATATATATATATATATGTATATGTATATGTGTTTACAAATATTTATATATATATTTATATATGTATGTGTTTACATATATATATACCATATATACATATATATTTATATATATATATATATATATATATATATATATATATCATAGGTATACATATCTATATGCGTGTGTGTGTGCGCGAGTGCATCTTTCCCTGCTTCCACCCTCCCCTGTTCCCTCCCTCCCTCAGCACGACAACTCCCGCCCCTCAAAAGAAAGTGAAACTGCCTTAAACCAAGCGGGAAATGACCAGCAGGAGAGGGGAGGGGGGAGAGGGAGAAAAGGGGGGAAGGGGGTCAGGGAGATGCTTGAGTGGAAAAAAAGAGCGATTTTCTCAGCCATGTGAAAGGTTTACAGACAGAAGTCGCGAGTCCTTGCTATATTATGGGATGGGGGGGGGGGGGGTGTAGAGAGTGTGTTGGTCGGGGGGAGAGGGAGGATAGGAGAAGGAGAAAGATAAGGAGGGAAATGGGACGAATGGGAGCAAGGAGGGAAAGATAATAAGAGTTATTGTGAGCCTCTTGGGTATTATCATTATCTTTTTTAAATATATATCTGTGTTTTACGATATAAGTCCACTTGTTGTTTTCATAGTTTGTGTATATATTTCCATATGAATATTTTCAATTTTAATATATAT
>NC_061855.1:28402151-28404651 GCF_019202785.1 Penaeus chinensis | reverse complement strand
CTTTCTTAACAATAGAATGTAGAGGAGGGAGAGGAGGGAGGGGTGGGGGAGGAAGGGAGAGAGAGGAGGGAGGGGGGGGGGAGGAAGGGAGGGAGGGAGGGAGGGAGGGGAAAAGGGGAGAGGGAGGGAGTGAGGGACGGGGGAGGGAAGAAAGGGAGGGAGGGGAAAAGGGGAGGGAGAGAGGGAGGGGGAGGGAGGGAGGGGAGGGAGAGAGGGAGGGGGAGGGGGAGGGAGGGGAAAAGGGGAGTAGGAAGGAAGGAGTAGGGGGAGGAGAAAAGGGGAGGGGGTGGGCAAGACAAGACGGAAAGGAGGAGAAAAGAGAGGGAGAAGAGGGGCAGATGAAAGGGGGTATGGGGGAAGGCGAGAGTTAAAGGAGGCCATAGTTTGATTACGCCCCCCCCCCCCCCACTGAGGGTAAAAAATGAGGGAGACAAAAAAGATTAAAGAGTAGCAGCAGTGGTAGCAACAGAAGAAAAATAAAAAGAAGACGTAAGGGAGGAAAAGGAAGGAAAGACAACGAGAGAGAGAGAAAGGGAGGGAGAGAGAGAGAGAGATAGAGAGAGAGAGGGATAGAGAGAAATACAGAGATAGAGAAAGAGAGAAAGAGAGAGAGAGATACAGAGATAGAGACAGAGAGAGACAGACAGAGAGGAGAGAGAGACAGAAAATTTAATTAGTAAAAGTACTGGTTCCTCTTGCCTCTACTTCGTGACAACTGATCGATCGTTTTTACTCTTCTGTTACTTCCTAGTTCGATAAAAGGGGGGGGGGGATAATGACTTCATGGGAAAGATGATGATGGCAGAATAAGATAATCAAGGAAGAAGAAACTAAATCATGAATGAAAGTGGATTATGAAAGACTAGAGACGAAGTTGCGTCAAATTGAGAACGAGAAACAACAACAATAATAACAATTATCATAATGATAATAATAGTAATAGTGAAAATAACAACGATAATTATAAGAGAGAGAGAGAGGAAAAAAAAATAGAGATGGTGGCGTCAGAAAACGTGGTCGTAGATGCAGTAGAAGTAGAGAGGTAGTAGCTGTTGTAGTAGTTATATGTAGTAGTAGTAGTTATAGTGGTAGTAGTATGTAGTAGTAGTAGTAGTAGTAATAGTATGTGGTAGTAGTAATAGTATGTAATAGTAGTAATAGTATGTAGTAGTAGTAGTAGTAGTAGTAGTAGTAGTAGTAGTAGTAATAGCAGTAATATGTAGTAGTGGTAGTAGCAGTGTGTAGTAGTAGTAGTAATAGCAGCAGCAGCAGTTGTTGTTGGTGTGTCGTAGTTATAATAGTAGTTATAGTAGCAGAAGTAACCGTTGGTGTTGTAGTAGAAGTAATAGTAGTAGTAGTAGTAGTAGTAGTAGTAAGAGCAGCATTATAAGTAGTAAGCTATTGTTGACCAAGTGATGATGATGGTAAATCATTTGATAGGTGTAATAATTTCAGCATCATTACTTTAGCTACTAATAATGGTTACTAATACCATTACTCTCGTGAGCAGTCACTTCCACACGACAAGACACTGAACCCGTATTGACAAAAACACAAAACAATATAAAAAATAGATAGATGATAGAGAGAGAGAGAGAAAGAAAAAATGTCGATTGCGTGTCCAACTTTTCCCATATATTGAAGCCATCTCGACCCCCCCCCCCCTCTTATATCTTCCCATGATCGGGGGATTGGGGGGGGGGTACCTCCGACACTATTAAATGTTCTTTTTCATCGTAATTTTATGCTTGTCTTTTATACGTGGCGTAGTTCATTGGTTTTGTGCGTGCGTGCGTAGTGAAGTGTATTTAATGTGCTCGTCTGAGTTGGTTTGCGTGGTAGTGTGTGTGTTAATGTGTGTGTGTGTGTGTGTGTGTGTGTGTGTGTGTGTGTGTGTGTGTGTGTGTGTGTGTGTGTGTGTGTGTGTGTGTGTGTGTGATTTCATATTTGTAAAAATGACATCATGGTACAGCGAAATATTTGCAGTTTACAGAAGGTATGAATGAGAATGAATATTTTCACCATACAAGAGATGTATTTGACCGGTTTCGATTATATCTTAATCAGAAATACATGCATTTCTGACGAAGATCTAATCGAAATCGGTCAAATATATCTCTTGTATTGTCAAGATATTAATTCTCATCCATACCTTTTATGCAGTTGTCAACATGAATAGGGTTTAGGTTTGTGTATGTGTGCGCGTGCGTGCGTACATGTGTGTGCGTGCGTGTCTTATGTATAAGTGCACTTAATGTAAGTAAGTAGACACCTGTATCTCTTACTCACGCTCCCACACCCATTAAGTGTGAGGTGTCTTTGCTCCTGAATTCCTTCCTCTCACTTTCTACTAATTATCGACAGGTTTACGTGATTCACTTCTCTACGCACACCCTTTATCGCCCTCCCTCTCTCCCTCCTCCTCCTCTCCGCTCTACCCCCACCCTCAGGTGACTTTATTCACCTCTTTAATTTTTTTTCTTCTTTTCTTTCTCTTTCC
>NC_061855.1:28392151-28394651 GCF_019202785.1 Penaeus chinensis | reverse complement strand
AGGTGGGGGGGGGGGGGGTACCGGGATGGGAGAGATGAAGGGAAAGGGGGAGGGAGGGGAAGGAGGAGGGAAGGGGGGAAAGAGAGAGAAGGGGGGACGGCATGTAGGGAAAGAGAGGGGGTGGGAGAGGACGGACGAGGGGAAGGAGAAGGAAAGAGAGGAGAGGAAGTGAGGAAGGAGAGAGAAGGAATGAGAGGAGAGGAAGCGATGAAGGAGAAAGAAGGGGAGAGAAGGAAAGAAGAGAGAGAATGTTAAGGAAGAGGAGAGGGCGTGGGAGAGGAGGGAGAGGAGAAGGAGGAAGGGATGGCGGGGAAACAATATGATGGGGAAGAGGAGATAAGGAGGAGGGAGGGAGAGTTGGTGAGGGAAGAGAAAGGTGAGGAGGGACACAGAGAGGGGATAGAAGGGAGATGGAGCATGTAGAAGAGGAGAGACAATGAAAGAGGACATAGAATAGAAAAGAAAAGATTGTGCATGAGGAAAAGGGAAGGGAAGAAAGATAAGTAAGGAAAGAGAGAAGATGAGAAACAAGGAGCGAAGGGAGACATAAGAGGGAGAGGGGAGAGGGGAGAGAGGGAAGGGTGGGGGGGAGTGACCACGAGCGTGACGTCTCCAGCTTTCCTCAAATGACCCTGAGATGTTAAAGGGAGCACCAGCCAGCTGTGAGAGGGAGGGCTGCTTGCGTACACACACACACACTCATCTGCATGCCATCATTTGTGGTTTTGCAATTGCGCTAAAGCTATTCCACTTCCCGTACCCTCCTTACTCCCCCCCCCCTTCCTTCCTCCTTCCTCCCCCTCCCCTACTACTTCCCCCCCATCATCTCCCCCTCCCCCCTTCCCTTTCTTTTCCACCCCGTTAGGCAGTTTTAGAGAGAAAATTGGAAAAAAAAAGAAAAAAAAAAAAGCGGAATTCCTTTGACCAACAGGAATGTAATTTTTGATTCGAAAAACAAAGTCATTGAGGAAGACTGAAGAAGCTTTTGTAATGTCTTTTTTTTTTTCTTTCTTTCTTTCTTTTCTTTCTTTCCTTTATTTTTTCTCTTCCTTCCTTTTTTTTGGGGGGGGAGGGGGAGGGGGGGCTTGATTTACAGTTACTCCCCTCTCTTTTTTCATTTTTTTTTTCTACTATTTTTTATTTTCTATACATTTATCTTTTATGCAGTCTGATTTTACATTTTGTATATATGAAGATGTTATGATGTAAACATTCTCAGAGATAAAAATCACCGATGTGTGAGTTATTATGAGCAATAAAATAAAACCACTATAACGCTGTATTTAAGACACTGATGATAATACTATATTGTAATTCTTACATAATAGTATATATATCATACAAACAAAAGAAGACTTTAGTGTGTATATATATATGCACAACGATGTTGCTGAGATACATTAGCATTTAGATAATTCAATGTATGAATTATATGCAACTTACATGATTCATATTTACTTGTTCTTCCTTTGTTTCTGTTCAGAATTTGTTCAGAATTTCTCTCATTGTCGGATAGATATATAATTGGATGTTCTTTTTCATGACACAGTGGTTATGATGCCAGCTTTATGACGCCGATTTTATGGCACTACCATCTTCATCTTTCTCAAATGCACAGTGCCGCTTCTTTGTAATGTCTTTCTCACTCTTTCCGTCTGTCTGTCTGCCTCTGTCTCTGTCTGTCTGTCTATCTGTCTGATTATCTGTCTGTCTGTTTCTCACTCTCTCTTTCTCTCTCTCTCTCTCTCTCTCTCTCTCTCTCTCTCTCTCTCTCTCTCTCTCTCTCTCTCTCTCTCTTTCTCTCTCTCTCCGTGTGTGTGTATGTGTGTGTGTTTCTCTATCTATCTGTGTGTGTGTTCGCCGCTCTGTCTCTATTCATCTCTCTCTCTCTCTTTCTCTCTCTCTCTCATATCTATCTATCTATCTATATATATATATATATATATATATATATATATATATATATACATACATATATATATATATATATATGTGTGTGTGTGTGTGTGTATATACGTATACATACATATATACAGTATATGTATTCCTGAGCCTGTGTGTCTAGCTCCTCCTTTCTTCGTTTCAAATACCTGTCATCGCTGTCCCTCTTTCTTTGGCATTGTCTTCTTTCCTTTCACCATTCTTCTTTATCTCCCACATTTATCAGGATTCCCACTCAGACTCTACATGATTTTCTTACTTCCTTTCTCTTTCCTCTGTCTTTCCTTTGTTTATAAATCATCTCACTATCTTTATCATCACACCCCCCTCTCTCTCTCTCTCCCTTCCCTTTCCATTTATTACATTCCACGTATTTTTTTTTTCCTTGCAACATTTCTTTCTATTTTTCCTATTGTCTATTTTCTCAATATATCTTCTCCATTCTTTCATCCTACTTTATTTTACCCTTGCAATATTTCTATCTTATTTCTTATTTTTTCTATCGTCTATTTCCTCTGTATCTTTCCGGTTCTTTCATCCAACCTTTCACAAACAACAA
>NC_061855.1:28384651-28389651 GCF_019202785.1 Penaeus chinensis | reverse complement strand
AAAGATAGAGATCGAGAGAATGAGAGATGACAAGAAAGATAAAGAGTGAGAGGATGAGAGATAGAAATGGAGAGAGAGGTGGCGAGAGAGACATAAATGGAGAAAGAGAGAGAGAAATAAGCCTATAAATCAAGCAAGCAAGCAAGCAAAGAAAGCGAGATTGAGAAAGATAGAGATCGAGAGAAAGAAAGAAAGAAAGAGAGAGATGGCGAGAGATAAGCCTACAATTCATCTCTCATTTACCTTCCGAAATACCCACGATGACACCTGCTCCAGCCACGCCCATCGCCGACGCCCATTTCAATGTTCCTTTTCGAATTTCCTAATTATACGTACCCTGTAGTCTAATGATTATAACATGGGGCCAATTTTGTGGGATACGATGCGGTTGCTGGTTGTGCTTCGATGGATAAAGACGTGATTAAACGAAGGAGGGAATAGGGGGAAGGGAGAAACTGGGAGAAAAGGGAGATGGAGAAGGACAAAACACCTACTTTACACAGAGTAATGTTTATTAGGAGGTAAGTTAACAATCCTCCAAGAAGTATTCTGTTTCATTTTTTCAATAAACGTGTACAAAGTCTTTTCATTTTCTCTATCAGGAGAAGTAGGAGGAAAAGGAAGAAGGACAGGAGGAAGAGGTTAGGGTGGGGGGGGAGAAGCGAGAGGGAGAAGGAGGGGAGGAGGAAGAGGAGGAGTAACAGAGGGGAGAGATGGGGGTAGAGAGAGAGAGAGGAGGAGGAGAAGGAGGGACAACAGAGGAGAAGAGAGGGAAAGGGGGGAGGAACATCAGGAAGATGGTTCTGTAGGGGAAGGGAGACAAGGAGAAGGAGCAGGAGAGGCGAAGAGAAGGACGAACAGAAGGAAGAGATGGGGGTAGAGCAGGAGGAACAGGAGGGGGAGGAGAGGGATAAGAAGAGGAGGAAGAACTGGAGGAGGAAAAGGAGGATGAGGGGAAGAAATATTAGAGGTGGGGGAGGAAAAAAGTGAGATAAAGAGGAGAGGACAAGATGAACATGGAGGAAGATAAGGAAAAAGAGGTGAAACACACGATAAAAAAATATATATGCATTATATACATACATATATATACACACACACACACACACACACACACACGCGCGCGCGCTCACCCACACACATATATTTAAATATGCATGTACACACACACGCACACACACATACACACACACACACACACACACACATATATATATATATATGTATATATATACATATAAATACATATACTTATATATATATTCATCAGTTAATCTGTATATATTCAAATATCAAGACACACATCTGTCTATCTACATGATATCCTCTCTCATCTTCCATCTTGCTCTTACTTTCTCCACGTGCAACGAAATGCCCCCCCCCCCCCCTTTTCTCTTCTCCCCTCCCCGATTAGCTTTCCTCCTAATCAGACAACGCCATCGTTAACATCGTTTCGTCTAGGAAAACGTGAGAATAGAAACGAAATCCTTTGTCCTTTTGCCCTCCTTTTGAGAGAGAAAAAGAGGAAAAGAATCCGTTTTTTATCTGTCTTTGTGCTTAAAGTCTTTCATAGACGACACGTGGTCATGGCGCTTATAGAACTAGACCACAAAGAAAGAGGATCCGACACTGTTTGAAAAGATATTGTAAGGTGTTGGAATCGACTTTCCCGATGATCTTTTTTGTAAGTCGTTTAGCGTGTGTCAGGTTTTTGTTCCGTTTTTGTTATTGATTTCTATTGTTAGTCTTTTTTATTCTCTTTTGTTCATAGCTTATCTCGATGTTATCTACGCTTTCCTCCATTATCTCTGTCATGATATAATAATCCCTCCCCCTTTTTGCTAACCTGAATAACCGATCTAAACTTTTTTTTCTTTCTTTTTGACCAAGAAATCAATTGGAATCAGTCTGTTCTGTCTCACTCTTTTCCTTCTTCCTTTTCTCTGCTTCTTTTCTCCTTTTTTTCTCTCTCTCTTTTTATTTCGTTTCGATTCACAGCAACTTCCTGTTATAGCTGATTAACCATACTTCCTTCTTGCTGCTCTTCCTTTTCCAAATCAACGGGTCGGGTAACAATTCAGTGATTCTGTCACTGTGGAAAAGTAATTATTCTGTCTGTTATTGCTAATGATGGTAGTGATGGTGATCGTGATGACGATGGTGATGAATATGAATATGAATATGAACATGATGATGATGATGATGATGATGATGATGATGATGATGGTGTGGAGGAGGAGGAGGAGGAGGAGAAGGATGGTATCGATAATGATAATGATGATAATATAGTAGTACTGTTATTTTTTTAAAATTATGTTTCATTACTATTTCTATTTCTATTATATTTAAGGACGATTTGTAGCATCCCGAAACCCTAACACTTTGATATATTGTTTTATTATTTCGTTTGAATTATGATCGCTACTAAACACAATATCATCGAAGTTTGTACTGACATATAAAGTTTGGAATAAGTTTCCTGAATTTCACATAAAAAAATCAATAGGAAGCCATTAAAGTATTTTGCATGCAGGTATATTTGATTACAAGGGAAACATTGTGGAAGCTTCAGATAAAATGGAAAAAGTAACTAACTACTCGGCAACCTTTATTGTTTATTAAGATACACAGCATTTTCTTTGAAGGTTATAGATACAAAATTATCTTGAAGGCATTCATCCCATATGACTCAGATACCCTGGAATTTCCCACTTAAGTCGTTCCAGGGACCGTCATGATTAACTTCCAATCTTCCAACCCAGATAGAGTGAACATGTATTTGAGCGACTGCTAAAAAGGTACAGGAACGTTTAATGCACCTTTAAAATGGAATTTGGAATCAAGAAACTTACAATGCCATTCGTAATTAATGAAAATATAAATCCCTATCTGAGACTATGTGAAATATATCTGAAAAATATCGTTTTCTGATTGGCTGGTCTGAGTGTATCAAGTATTAAGGTAGAGGCATACAAACTGATACAAGCCGAAAAAAATCTTTAAACAGGTTCCAGTAAAGTACGCGCAAAGGGCAAACATGTATTAAAGTGTATCAAAGTGTCTGGGTTTTCGAAAATGCTACAAAAATGCCTGTAATGATTACTTTTTATCAATGTCTTACGCGTTTCTACTACTATGACCCTAAACATATATACATTTAGTTTTGCAAACGTTACTTATTATTTGATTACAATACTCGATTCACCTAAACATCTTTTATACCGAATCATAAGTAAGAAAATTATCAACAGCACAGATACGAAAAGAACAGACACAGACAAAACAAAAAAATAAATTATGACCTCAAACACGATCAGATGATAAAATCCACGGAATTAAATCGATAAACAGACCGAAATATAACGTAGATGGCAGGAAATAAAATGAAATTATATATATAATTTTTCTTCTAATTGAATTTCATTATTTTCCACCAACGTGAACCCTAATTAAGAATTTATCACACAGCAGGAGATATCTGTGTCCCTGAGATAACGTACTGCGTTAGTGAATGTAAAATATGTATTGCCAAAGAGGTTCAAAGTGAGTGTGTGCAGAATAACACTTGCAAAAGCAGAATGAATTTCGGAGGAAGAGAAGAGAGAGAGAGAGAGAGAGAGAGAGAGAGAGAGAGAGAGAGAGAGAGAGAGAGAGAGAGAGAGAGAGAGAGAGAGAGAGAGAGAGAGAGAGAGAAAGAGAGAGAGAGAGAGAGAGAGACATATAGACACAGAAAGAAATTGGGAGAGCACACAGAGCATGACAAAAATATAAATAAATAAAACAAATAAATAAATAAAATAAAGTAAAACAAATAAAATCAAATGAACCAACACACATCCTCCAGAAAGGCGACAGGAAATTCCTTTTCATCCATCTGTAGCCTATCTGTTGTTTATGTTTATTTGTTTGTTTGCTTCGTTTCTGGGTTGGATGGAATTCCTATTAGTCATTTATCAATTTGTTTGTCACTTTACCTGTCCGTCTTTGTACACTTGTTTGCATATCATCATCAAACTTTCTTTCTTCTTTGTCTTCCTGTATACTTAATCTCAAGTATTTTTTTTTTTTTTTTTTTTATATATATAATCATTATTGAGTACTAATAAAAAACAAGACTTAAAAAATAACTTAAACTCGCTCTATACATGTACATTTTTCTCGTGTATCAGAATCTTCATCAAACAAACATATCCTCTGAACAAAGAGAGAGAACTGGCCTACAACCGCAAGGTCAAAGGTCACATGCCGTCGGTCAGGGAAAAGTTACCCCGGGTTAGTTTTCACACTCTTTAGCACCCCAGCTTAAATGCTTACAAGATCGAGTTTTGATAGCTCGAAGACAAATAAACATTAAGCATAATATAATAATAAAAGAAAAATCTAATGAAACTTGCGTACGTTGGAAAAGCCAATGATCAGTCAACAAGCACGAATAACATCGAAAAGAGAAGATCAGATCGAATTAACATTCCGGTTTTCTACGAAAGACCAATTGAATTTCTTCCCCTCGACCCTTGGCGTCATCGAGACAGCATTCTTTCTACCAGTCATCGGAGAGCCGCCTTCCCCTTGGCAACTCTTCACGACTTTCCCTTATGATGCGACAAAGGGCCAGAAAAAATGGGAACGAATTTGAGTGCCTGAATAAAACATCCAGGCTGGCGTTTCTTCGTTCTTTCTTTCTCTTTGACAGCTTGTAGATATGTGTGCGTGTGTATGAATGCACGCGTGCGCGCGCGCACGAACGTACACACACACACACACACACACACACACACACACACACACACACACACACACACACACACACACACACACGGATTTGCAATATTGGGCTGGTCAAAGGTTATGGAAGTTCCACTGCCTTATAGCATCTCTAAGATGAGAAAAGGCTTCGGGAGTCAACCCTGAGGAAAAATCCAAAGCCGGAGTCCCGAAGGCAGTTCGTTGTCGCTTGCAACCTCCTGGCAACTCTTGCAACCCGCTGGTCCCAAATTGTA
>NC_061855.1:28359651-28374651 GCF_019202785.1 Penaeus chinensis | reverse complement strand
TCCCTCTGGACTTGCCCGAAGATGCACGGTCTGAACAACGCCCTTGCAACCTAAAACAACGCCTGCAACCTGTCAGTACCACTACGGGGGAAATGGTGCAACATTACCTTGAAAATCTGAAAATGTATACTCTAAATAATGTATTTATTTCTATGTGATGCGAATGCTTACGATTTACTGTTGTAATTGTGGTTACACGAGGGATTTATTTCAAAATTAAGAAGGCTATTAAATTAAAATGCATATCACAGACACATATACATACAAACACAATATGCATATGTACATGCACATACACATTTATGTGTGTGTTTGTGCAAAGAAAGAAAAAATCAATATATGCGTCCATGAATTTTCTCTCTCTCTCTCTCTCTCTCTCTCTCTCTCTCACACACATAAAAATATATACTGTATCTGAGTCTCATCTCTACCACCCACCTTCTCCCGAAAAGGAAACATACACAAGGTAATTTCACCATCTTCATAACCTGCCCCACTTCCCTTGGTCCTTCTTTATTACTCTTTAACCTCTCTCCCTCGCCTTCCTCTCCTTCGCAACTTATTCCCTCCCTCCCTCCCTCCTCACCAGTTATCAAGAAAAAAATCACACTGATTTGTTTCCCTTTTAGTGAACGCAAAGGAAAGTAAAAGTATTTTTTTAAATGCGTGTACTGAATATTTCCTGTGTTAACAGCCCCAGGAAAATGTTGTGGTTTTGATATCGTGTTACGATCATATAGTTGCATTACGATGATTGATGTAAGTTTTATTGTTTTTGGTATTATCAGTGTTATTATTTTAAGTTTTACTGTTTTTATCACTGTCATGGCCAGTGTGCAATACATTTATTATTATTAGGGAACTTAGATCTTTATCAAATTTCCTAGGCATGTGCAACAGAGCCTGCTACTTCAGCTTTCGATATGATATAACCATATAACAAAAGAAAAACATATGCTCTTTTATGGTATATTGATGAAAAAAAATGCTTCAGGTCTATTGTAAATGGCAGCACAAGGAATGACAAATCAACGTTCATATTTTGACGATAGAAAGCAAAAGCCACATCTTCAGTGTATGAAACAATCGTAAAAAAATTATATAGTTGAAGGCAAACGTTACCACACGTATCCCAGTAACACATAAATGTAAAATATATTCATAAACGTGTGTACATACGTGCGTATGCGTATGTACACTTGACTACCAAACCGCAGAGTCAACAACCACAAGTATGGCGAGCCGACACCGTCCGTGTTACACTAAGGCTCGTGGACAAATTTATAACCATAGAAGCACCACCGCTCTCGTGACCCTTGAGAAAGAGAAGGCTGTACCTTTACGCGTGTTTTTCTTCCCGTCTCAGTCATTATAATGGATGGATGGCGTCGGTCCTCCATTTAATTGGGGGGGGCGAGGGAAATCGGGTTGTCGGCTGGTCGTATGTAAGCCTTTCGGTGGAATGTGCACACACACACACACACACACACAGACGCACACACACACACGTGCGGTATTAAAGGGCGTTATGAAGTCGATTTTATGTACTTTTTATTCATCATTATGTTATAATAATTATTTTTTTTAACCTTGATGTGTCTAAGCACTTTCAGAAGGACTTTCTCATCTGAAGATTGCTATCCGCATTTTTATAAAGTAATATTGATTTTTTTTTTTATTAATTTTTATTGAATACCAGTGGAAATTGGATTATTCACCTCATAGAAAACTATTTTACAGTCGCTATACGTATAGAATTTACAACAGTATAGTGTACTCATAATGTTATTAATGATAATGAACATACTAATGATAATGATAATGATAAAATGATAATGATAAAATGATAATGATAAAATGATAATGATAATGATAAAATGATAATGATAAAATGATAATGATAAAATGATAATGATAATGATAAAATGATAATGATAATGATAAAATGATAATGATAAAATGATAATGATAAAATGATAATGATAATGATAATGATAATGATAATGATAATGATAAAATGATAATGATAATGATAATGATAATGATAAAATGATAATGATAAAATGATAATGATAAAATGATAATGATAAAATGATAATGATAAAATGATAATGATAAAATGATAATGATAAAATGATAATGATAAAATGATAATGATAATGATAAAATGATAATGATAATGATAATGATAATGATAAAATGATAATGATAAAATGATAATGATAAAATGATAATGATAAAATGATAATGATAAAATGATAATGATAAAATGATAATGATAATGATAATGATAATGATAATGATAATGATAATGATAATGATAATGATAATGATAATGATAATGATAAAATGATAATGATAAAATGATAATGATAAAATGATAATGATAAAATGATAATGATAAAATGATAATGATAAAATGATAATGATAAAATGATAATGATAAAATGATAATGATAAAATGATAATGATAAAATGATAATGATAAAATGATAATGATAAAATGATAATGATAAAATGATAATGATAAAATGATAATGATAAAATGATAATGATAATGATAATGATAAAATGATAATGATAAAATGATAATGATAAAATGATAATGATAAAATGATAATGATAATGATAATGATAAAATGATAATGATAATGATAAAATGATAATGATAAAATGATAATGATAAAATGATAATGATAATGATAAAATGATAATGATAAAATGATAATGATAAAATGATAATGATAAAATGATAATGATAAAATGATAATGATAAAATGATAATGATAAAATGATAATGATCATGATAATATGATAATGATAATGATGATGATAATATGATAATGATAATGATGATGATAATATGATAATGATAATGATTATGATAAAATGATAATGATAATGATTATGATAAAATGATAATGATAAAATGATAATGATAAAATGATAATGATAAAATGATAATGATAAAATGATAATGATAATGATAAAATGATAATGATAAAATGATAATGATAAAATGATAATGATAAAATGATAATGATAAAATGATAATGATAAAATGATAATGATAAAATGATAATGATAAAATGATAATGATAAAATGATAATGATAAAATGATAATGATAAAATGATAATGATAAAATGATAATGATAAAATGATAATGATAAAATGATAATGATAAAATGATAATGATAAAATGATAATGATAAAATGATAATGATAAAATGATAATGATAATGATAATGATAATGATAAAATGATAATGATAAAATGATAATGATAAAATGATAATGATAAAATGATAATGATAAAATGATAATGATAATGATAATGATAATGATAAAATGATAATGATAAAATGATAATGATAAAATGATAATGATAAAATGATAATGATAAAATGATAATGATAAAATGATAATGATAAAATGATAATGATAAAATGATAATGATAAAATGATAATGATAATGATAATGATAATGATAATGATAATGATAATGATAAAATGATAATGATAAAATGATAATGATAAAATGATAATGATAAAATGATAATGATAAAATGATAATGATAAAATGATAATGATAAAATGATAATGATAAAATGATAATGATAAAATGATAATGATAATGATAAAATGATAATGATAAAATGATAATGATAAAATGATAATGATAAAATGATAATGATAATGATAAAATGATAATGATAAAATGATAATGATAAAATGATAATGATAAAATGATAATGATAAAATGATAATGATAAAATGATAATGATAAAATGATAATGATAAAATGATAATGATAAAATGATAATGATAAAATGATAATGATAATGATAAAATGATAATGATAAAATGATAATGATAATGATAATGATAATGATAAAATGATAATGATAAAATGATAATGATAAAATGATAATGATAAAATGATAATGATAAAATGATAATGATAAAATGATAATGATAAAATGATAATGATAAAATGATAATGATAAAATGATAATGATAAAATGATAATGATAAAATGATAATGATAAAATGATAATGATAAAATGATAATGATAAAATGATAATGATAAAATGATAATGATAAAATGATAATGATAAAATGATAATGATAAAATGATAATGATAAAATGATAATGATAAAATGATAATGATAATGATAAAATGATAATGATAAAATGATAATGATAAAATGATAATGATAATGATAAAATGATAATGATAAAATGATAATGATAATGATAAAATGATAATGATAAAATGATAATGATAAAATGATAATGATAAAATGATAATGATAAAATGATAATGATAAAATGATAATGATAAAATGATAATGATAAAATGATAATGATAAAATGATAATGATAAAATGATAATGATAAAATGATAATGATAAAATGATAATGATAAAATGATAATGATAAAATGATAATGATAAAATGATAATGATAAAATGATAATGATAAAATGATAATGATAAAATGATAATGATAATGATAATGATAATGATAATGATAAAATGATAATGATAAAATGATAATGATAAAATGATAATGATAAAATGATAATGATAAAATGATAATGATAAAATGATAATGATAAAATGATAATGATAAAATGATAATGATAATGATAAAATGATAATGATAATGATAAAATGATAATGATAAAATGATAATGATAAAATGATAATGATAAAATGATAATGATAAAATGATAATGATAAAATGATAATGATAAAATGATAATGATAAAATGATAATGATAAAATGATAATGATAAAATGATAATGATAAAATGATAATGATAAAATGATAATGATAAAATGATAATGATAAAATGATAATGATAAAATGATAATGATAAAATGATAATGATAAAATGATAATGATAAAATGATAATGATAAAATGATAATGATAAAATGATAATGATAAAATGATAATGATAATGATAATGATAAAATGATAATGATAATGATAATGATAAAATGATAATGATAAAATGATAATGATAAAATGATAATGATAAAATGATAATGATAAAATGATAATGATAAAATGATAATGATAATGATAATGATAATGATAATGATAATGATAAAATGATAATGATAAAATGATAATGATAAAATGATAATGATAAAATGATAATGATAAAATGATAATGATAAAATGATAATGATAAAATGATAATGATAAAATGATAATGATAAAATGATAATGATAAAATGATAATGATAAAATGATAATGATAAAATGATAATGATAAAATGATAATGATAAAATGATAATGATAAAATGATAATGATAAAATGATAATGATAAAATGATAATGATAAAATGATAATGATAAAATGATAATGATAAAATGATAATGATAAAATGATAATGATAAAATGATAATGATAAAATGATAATGATAAAATGATAATGATAAAATGATAATGATAAAATGATAATGATAAAATGATAATGATAAAATGATAATGATAAAATGATAATGATAAAATGATAATGATAAAATGATAATGATAAAATGATAATGATAAAATGATAATGATAAAATGATAATGATAAAATGATAATGATAAAATGATAATGATAAAATGATAATGATAAAATGATAATGATAAAATGATAATGATAAAATGATAATGATAAAATGATAATGATAATGATAAAATGATAATGATAAAATGATAATGATAAAATGATAATGATAAAATGATAATGATAAAATGATAATGATAAAATGATAATGATAAAATGATAATGATAAAATGATAATGATAATGATAAAATGATAATGATAAAATGATAATGATAAAATGATAATGATAAAATGATAATGATAAAATGATAATGATAAAATGATAATGATAAAATGATAATGATAAAATGATAATGATAAAATGATAATGATAAAATGATAATGATAAAATGATAATGATAAAATGATAATGATAAAATGATAATGATAAAATGATAATGATAAAATGATAATGATAAAATGATAATGATAAAATGATAATGATAAAATGATAATGATAAAATGATAATGATAAAATGATAATGATAAAATGATAATGATAATGATAATGATAAAATGATAATGATAAAATGATAATGATAAAATGATAATGATAAAATGATAATGATAAAATGATAATGATAAAATGATAATGATAAAATGATAATGATAAAATGATAATGATAAAATGATAATGATAAAATGATAATGATAAAATGATAATGATAAAATGATAATGATAATGATAAAATGATAATGATAAAATGATAATGATAAAATGATAATGATAAAATGATAATGATAAAATGATAATGATAAAATGATAATGATAAAATGATAATGATAAAATGATAATGATAAAATGATAATGATAAAATGATAATGATAAAATGATAATGATAAAATGATAATGATAAAATGATAATGATAAAATGATAATGATAAAATGATAATGATAAAATGATAATGATAAAATGATAATGATAAAATGATAATGATAAAATGATAATGATAAAATGATAATGATAAAATGATAATGATAAAATGATAATGATAAAATGATAATGATAAAATGATAATGATAAAATGATAATGATAAAATGATAATGATAAAATGATAATGATAAAATGATAATGATAAAATGATAATGATAAAATGATAATGATAAAATGATAATGATAAAATGATAATGATAAAATGATAATGATAAAATGATAATGATAAAATGATAATGATAAAATGATAATGATAAAATGATAATGATAAAATGATAATGATAAAATGATAATGATAATGATAATGATAAAATGATAATGATAAAATGATAATGATAAAATGATAATGATAAAATGATAATGATAATGATAAAATGATAATGATAAAATGATAATGATAAAATGATAATGATAAAATGATAATGATAAAATGATAATGATAAAATGATAATGATAAAATGATAATGATAAAATGATAATGATAAAATGATAATGATAAAATGATAATGATAAAATGATAATGATAATGATAAAATGATAATGATAAAATGATAATGATAAAATGATAATGATAAAATGATAATGATAAAATGATAATGATAAAATGATAATGATAAAATGATAATGATAATGATAAAATGATAATGATAAAATGATAATGATAAAATGATAATGATAAAATGATAATGATAAAATGATAATGATAAAATGATAATGATAAAATGATAATGATAAAATGATAATGATAAAATGATAATGATAAAATGATAATGATAAAATGATAATGATAAAATGATAATGATAAAATGATAATGATAAAATGATAATGATAATGATAAAATGATAATGATAAAATGATAATGATAAAATGATAATGATAAAATGATAATGATAAAATGATAATGATAAAATGATAATGATAAAATGATAATGATAAAATGATAATGATAAAATGATAATGATAAAATGATAATGATAAAATGATAATGATAAAATGATAATGATAAAATGATAATGATAAAATGATAATGATAAAATGATAATGATAAAATGATAATGATAAAATGATAATGATAAAATGATAATGATAAAATGATAATGATAAAATGATAATGATAAAATGATAATGATAAAATGATAATGATAAAATGATAATGATAAAATGATAATGATAAAATGATAATGATAAAATGATAATGATAAAATGATAATGATAAAATGATAATGATAAAATGATAATGATAAAATGATAATGATAAAATGATAATGATAAAATGATAATGATAAAATGATAATGATAAAATGATAATGATAAAATGATAATGATAAAATGATAATGATAAAATGATAATGATAATGATAATGATAAAATGATAATGATAAAATGATAATGATAATGATAATGATAAAATGATAATGATAAAATGATAATGATAAAATGATAATGATAAAATGATAATGATAAAATGATAATGATAAAATGATAATGATAAAATGATAATGATAAAATGATAATGATAAAATGATAATGATAAAATGATAATGATAAAATGATAATGATAAAATGATAATGATAAAATGATAATGATAAAATGATAATGATAATGATAATGATAAAATGATAATGATAAAATGATAATGATAAAATGATAATGATAAAATGATAATGATAAAATGATAATGATAATGATAATGATAATGATAATGATAATGATAATGATAATGATAATGATAATGATAATGATAAAATGATAATGATAATGATAATGATAATGATAATGATAAAATGATAATGATAAAATGATAATGATAATGATAAAATGATAATGATAAAATGATAATGATAAAATGATAATGATAAAATGATAATGATAAAATGATAATGATAATGATAATGATAATGATAAAATGATAATGATAATGATAATGATAATGATAATGATAATGATAAAATGATAATGATAAAATGATAATGATAAAATGATAATGATAAAATGATAATGATAAAATGATAATGATAAAATGATAATGATAAAATGATAATGATAATGATAAAATGATAATGATAATGATAATGATAAAATGATAATGATAAAATGATAATGATAAAATGATAATGATAAAATGATAATGATAATGATAATGATAAAATGATAATGATAAAATGATAATGATAAAATGATAATGATAAAATGATAATGATAAAATGATAATGATAATGATAATGATAAAATGATAATGATAAAATGATAATGATAAAATGATAATGATAAAATGATAATGATAAAATGATAATGATAAAATGATAATGATAAAATGATAATGATAAAATGATAATGATAAAATGATAATGATAAAATGATAATGATAAAATGATAATGATAAAATGATAATGATAAAATGATAATGATAAAATGATAATGATAAAATGATAATGATAAAATGATAATGATAAAATGATAATGATAAAATGATAATGATAAAATGATAATGATAATGATAAAATGATAATGATAAAATGATAATGATAAAATGATAATGATAAAATGATAATGATAATGATAAAATGATAATGATAAAATGATAATGATAAAATGATAATGATAATGATAAAATGATAATGATAAAATGATAATGATAAAATGATAATGATAATGATAAAATGATAATGATAAAATGATAATGATAAAATGATAATGATAAAATGATAATGATAATGATAAAATGATAATGATAAAATGATAATGATAAAATGATAATGATAAAATGATAATGATAAAATGATAATGATAAAATGATAATGATAAAATGATAATGATAAAATGATAATGATAAAATGATAATGATAAAATGATAATGATAAAATGATAATGATAAAATGATAATGATAAAATGATAATGATAAAATGATAATGATAAAATGATAATGATAAAATGATAATGATAATGATAATGATAAAATGATAATGATAAAATGATAATGATAAAATGATAATGATAAAATGATAATGATAAAATGATAATGATAAAATGATAATGATAAAATGATAATGATAAAATGATAATGATAAAATGATAATGATAAAATGATAATGATAATGATAAAATGATAATGATAAAATGATAATGATAAAATGATAATGATAAAATGATAATGATAAAATGATAATGATAAAATGATAATGATAATGATAAAATGATAATGATAAAATGATAATGATAAAATGATAATGATAAAATGATAATGATAAAATGATAATGATAAAATGATAATGATAAAATGATAATGATAAAATGATAATGATAATGATAATGATAAAATGATAATGATAAAATGATAATGATAAAATGATAATGATAAAATGATAATGATAAAATGATAATGATAAAATGATAATGATAAAATGATAATGATAATGATAAAATGATAATGATAATGATAATGATAATGATAATGATAATGATAATGATAAAATGATAATGATAATGATAATGATAATGATAAAATGATAATGATAAAATGATAATGATAAAATGATAATGATAAAATGATAATGATAAAATGATAATGATAAAATGATAATGATAAAATGATAATGATAAAATGATAATGATAATGATAATGATAAAATGATAATGATAAAATGATAATGATAAAATGATAATGATAAAATGATAATGATAAAATGATAATGATAAAATGATAATGATAAAATGATAATGATAAAATGATAATGATAATGATAATGATAATGATAATGATAATGATAATGATAAAATGATAATGATAAAATGATAATGATAAAATGATAATGATAATGATAAAATGATAATGATAAAATGATAATGTCTTCAGGTGTGTAATTTTTGTATTTTCGTTTCCGTATTTCTTACAGTATTCGTTATGTCGGTTAAAGGTTCATTCTCGTTCTTATTGGTCCTTCAAATGAAATGAAGTCGATTCCGTTGGTATTTGTTGATTAACACTTTCTTTTCGGTTTGTATTTTTTGTTTTTATTATTATTATTTGTATCTGTATTTCTCACGGTATTTGTCTTCAGCCTTATCTTTGGAGTTAGAAATTTGGCTGATCCCCATCCTACATCTTCGCTCCGGGAGGTTGACTGAAGCCAGCGAGGATGCTCACCGATTCTTGTGAACAGATGTGCTGAACTGCGGGCAATGAGCTGTAGTTCATTGCCCAGGAGAACAACAAACACTGTAAATCAGGATAAAATCTTTGAGGAACAGTTTAGCAGCTTAGCGTCCGGTATTAAAAGGATTACGATCAGTGTTAAATTCGCTTTACAATCAATATGATCGATCTTAATAATAACTAGATTCATAGATATGCTAGTTAATTTTCTGCATATACGTAGATATAGATTGGTAGATGGATAGTTAGATAGATAGATAGATAGGTAGACAGGTAGATAGGTAGATTTTAATGATAACTGGATTCAAAGATATGCTGGTTAATTTTCCGTATATTCATAAATATAGATTGATAGATGGATAGTTAGATAGATAGATAGGTAGACGGATAGAGAGAGAGATAGATAAAGAGATAGACACACACACACACACACACACACACACACACACACATATATATATGTGTATATATGTACACATATATATATACATACATATACATATATATACATACTTATATATATACATACATATATATATATATATATATGCAGTCCATACATACCCCCCCTCCACACACAAATACTAACCCATACCCCCCCCCCCCACACACACACACCCTCACATGCCTCTCGCACAGAACTCCCTCATCTCAACCCAGACGCTCGCATTCTATTCCAAACAGAGCAATCCATCAGAGAAAATGCCTATAGTAATGGCCTCTTAGGAGAAGCTTCAGATCTATAATTAAGAAGCCAATAGTATCTCCCTCCTTTCGCTCGCACATTCCCCGTCCCTCGTGGTATGGTTAGCAGAGCTAATCTCTTTTCGCTGTTTTCTTCTCTTTGCCTGTCTGTTCTTTTCTGAGTGTATATATATATATATATGCCTATGTGTATGTATATATACATATATATATGTATATGTATATATATATTCATATGTATATGTGTATATATATGTATGTATATGTATATATATATATATATATATATGTGTGTGTGTGTGTGTGTGTGTGTGTGTGTGTGTGTGTGTGTGTGTGCGTGCGTGCGTGTATATGTGTGTGTGTGTGTGTGTGTGTGTGTGTGTGTGTGTGTGTGTGTGTGTGTGTGTGTGTGTGTGTGTGTGTGTGAGTGTGAGTGTGTGTGTGTAACCAACCAGCTATCGGACACTTTTCACCCTCATTGCCTATTGCTCAATTAAGTAACCGAATTCCCCTTTGCGGAGTAATTGCACATTTCGTCTAATTTGCATCTATAATCCATCAATTATTCGCCTTGCTCTCTATGCCGCTGTTTCGTTTACCCATCAGTTTACTGCCTGACTCTATGTTTTCCGATTTTGGGCTTCTCAATTTTGGTCAGAAGAGAGAGGAGGAGAAAAAAAGAAAGGGAAAGAAGGTGGAAGGGAAGGAGAGAAAGGGAAAGGAGGAAAGAATTGAGGAAGAGAGACAGATAATTAAACGGATGCTGGTTATAGAAGGAATTATCCAATATAAGATTTTAACATCTAAAATATATATATATATATATATATATATATATATATATTATTTCCAAATTAGTGATCTTGCGTAATCTTCTAATCTTATCTATTTTTTATAATTTGAAAATAATTTAATCCGATGGGTAAATAGATAAATGAACAAGCTTGACGTCATATTAACTGATTCGAAAGTGATCATACACGTAATGAAGAAAAAGGTTATTATCACAGATAGTAATTAATACAGGTATTTGCAATTAAAAAAAAATATATACAATTACATGCAATTATATCTCATTCTAATTGTACCTTTGATTGTGTTGACCTGATCCTTTAGTTATTACAACCCCCTCACCCCCCCCCCAAAAAAAAAAACAAAAAAAAATCCAGAAGATTGCAATACAAGCCGACCGCGTTACGTCATTACATGTCACGTCATGTCACATCAACGTCACATCACTCAAGTCACCAAGATTTAAAAGGCATACTGTCACTGACGCACAAACAGTGTCTGACAGTGAGTAACCTACTGTCAGTCTAATTATATTAATCTCAGTTTGGATGTGTTCGTCTGTGCTTTCTCTCACTCTAACTTTTTATTAATGTATATGTTATGTATGTGTGAGTGTGTGTGTGAGTGTGTGTGATGTGTGTGGGTATGTGTGTGTGTGTGAGAGTTTGATTTTTTTTTTTTTTTTTTTGTGTGTGTATGTCTGTGCATGTGTCTATGTGTGTTTGTGCTTGTATATATATGTGTATGTGTGTGTGATTGTGTGTGTGTGTATGTGTGTGTGTGTGTGTGTGTGTGTGTGTGTGTGTGTGTGAGTGAGTGTATGATATGTAGAAGTATGTGTGCTTGTGAGAGTTTGTGATTTGTGTTTTCTTGTGTATGTGCCTGTGTATATGTGTGTCTGTATGTTTGTTTATGCTTGTATATGTGTGGGTTTTTTTCCCACTTATTGTATTTCTTTTTTTTTTCTCATTCTCCCATATCTCTTTCTTTCCCTTTTCTTCATTTCTCGTCTCCCTCTTTTTGTCATATTTCTCTCCATAATTTTCCCTCTCATCCTCAATTACCCCTCTCTCTCTCTCTCTCTCTCTCTCTCTCTCTCTCTCTCTCTCTCTCTCTCTCTCTCTCTCTCTCTCTGTTTCCATCTCCCTTTCTCCCCTTCTCGCATTCCAATTATTTTCTTGCGCTTAACCTTCATCGCAAGTGAAATTCACGCCACGAGAGATTCAGTGCGATACGGACACACATGTGCACAAGGATTCCCGTACACATGTGCATTTCTAGGCATGTACACACCAGCGGAGACAGGCGCTGCATTTGCGCCTTGCCCTTTCTCTCTCTGCTTCCCTTTCCCTCTCTCTTCCTGAAGAGAGGTCGCAATGGCAGGGCAAGCAAGGCTGGAGGCTGCGAGGAAACCCCCTTCTGTCCGCTGTCTATCCTTCTCTCTCTCTCTCTTTCAGTCTTGTTTTTCTCTCTCTGTCTCTCCTTTCCTCCCTCCTATCTCTCTTTGTCTCTCTCTCTCTCTCTTTCTCTCTTTCTCTCTCTCCCTCTCTCTCTCTCTCTCTCTCTCTCTCTCTCTCTCTCTCTCTCTCTCTCTCTCTCTCTCTCTCTCTTTCAGTCCCTTTCTCTCTCTCTTTCTATCCTCTCTCTCGCCTTCCCAAACACTTCAATATTCACCAGTAATAAATGGCCAGTATGTACTAATTACAGATACTAATCACCCATTACAGGAGTAATTAAATTCCTCCCCTCCCGTTACGCAATACCTTAATGAAGCTTAAATTATGCCTAAGGTGGGTGTAGACAAGATTTAAACTAGGCAGGGATGGGGTGGGGCGGAAGGGGGGGGGGTGAGAGGAGGAGGAAGAGGGGGGAGGGGGAAGGGGGTGATGGAGAGGGAGGGGTGGGAGGTGGGGTAGGGGGTATAAGGGGTAGGGTGACGGAACGAGAGGTAAGAGAGGGGGGGGGGGAAGCAAGAGAGGAGGGAGGGAGAAGAGAAAAGGAGGAATAGGGAAGCAGGTAAGAGAGGGAGAACAGAGAAGGAAAAGATAGGGAGGAAGAAGAGATGAGGAGGAAGTGGAGATGAAGGACGGGGGATAAATATGGAAGCAATAGGAAGAGCAGAATGGACGAAATAGTGAAGAGGAAAGCGAGAGAAAGAACAGTAAGAGAAGATAGGGAAGACAGAGAGCAGAATAAAGAGAGGAGAGACGAGAAGGAGATAAAGAAAGGAACAAAAAGAAAAGGGAAAATAAAGCGAGAAAGAGAATGGACGGAAATGGGAGGGTGGAGTAAAAAAAAAATATATATATATAATAAAAGTATGGGTTAATGTAAGTAACAATACATTTATCAATAATTAAAAAATAATTATAATAAAGTTAACAAAAATAGTAAAATTAAAATAAAAGACAGTAAATAGGAATATTATTTTATTAATGAGGTCTGAGCACTTGACGGGGGCAAGTATGATTGTCAGTTCCCCGGAGTTCCCTCGTCTCAGTATTCTTATTTGGAACATGAGTTTGGTTCATTGTGTTTTAGAAATTTCGTTACTGTGTTTCATTATTTTTAGTTAGTGGCAGAGAATTGTAATTCCTTGCTTTAATACAATTTACATTTATTGTTGTCATTTACTATCATTGTTGTTATTATTATTATCATTATTATTATCACTGACGTCATTGTCAATATTATCATCGTCATTATCGTTATCATTATTATCGTTACTGTTATTAACGTTATCATTATTATTATTACTCGTATTATTATTATTATTATTATCATTACTGTTATTATAA
>NC_061855.1:28344651-28349651 GCF_019202785.1 Penaeus chinensis | reverse complement strand
AAATACAATTATATATTATAATTATTTTCCATACCCGATGAACATATATGTAAAATAACCGTATATGTAGCAGTTAATTTAAACTGCTAATGATATAGTTAATGCGTTACATGAATCTATATTTATTTTTAGTTATTTGTTCACACTAATTCATATTTTATCTATTTTCCCTTGTTTTATCGTTCCGTTTTCGCGCGTGTGTGTGTGTGTGTGTGTGTGTGTGTGTGTGTGTGTGTGTGTGTGTGTGTGTGTGTGTGTGTGTGTGTGTGTGTGTGTGTGTGTCTGTGTGTGTGTGTGTGTGTGTGTGTGTGTGTACTTACCACTCTCTTGTATTGTCCACTTTAATCGAAATGTAAGGCCATTTAGAAATAACAAGTCATCAGTTTTTTTACATAAAGATGTACCTTACTTCCCATCTCCTCTAATATATTTCTTTAGTTTAAAAATTTTTAAACATGATTTCAAATTATCAATATTATCCATACCCGCTGAACATACATGTAACTTAATTATCTAATTAGCAGTTATCTTAAACTGATAATGATGTAGTTAAGCTGCTAGATTAAACAAGAAAAGAAATCACACTAGGTATTCAATTTTGAATATCTGACAAAAGCACAGTTAACTTCCGTTACTTCTACAGCGCTTTTTATCATGGATCAAGAACCAGGCACAAAACACGAACAAAGACACACCGAAGAAGATTACCAACTGGACGGAACTCATTAAACAAAAGAACTAACCAACAACGGACAATGAAAGACGAAAATCCAGCTCGAGTGAAGAAGCCACACAAACAGAAGCAAACAAAGAAATAAAGACAAAGACGCCCCATAGAAGAACAACAACGAACGCTCCCCCCCAAAAAGTACATAACAGGGATGATCCGCAGCGAGAACGGAGCAGGAGACTCCTCCGGGACGCCCTTGTAACGCGTCCTTGTGGGTAATTACACCTTCGAGTTATGCCACAAGCTGATGCTTGGCGGACCCGCCCTGTCCCTCTCATCTCGCTTCTTTCTCTCTCTCTATATATATATATATACACACACACACACACACACACACACACACACATATATATATATATATATATATATATATATATATATATATTTCATATTATCACTTTTAATGTATATATTATATATAATATAGATTATATCTTGAATATTTAATATATATATATAATGTATATATTATATATTGTATATACAATATATATATATATATATATATATATATATATATATATATATATATATACGCACATGCATACATACATCTCTGTCTCTCTATATATGTGTCTGTGCGCTTGTGTAGGTCCGTTACACAGAACCGCCAGTCGGTATATTCAGCGTATTATTTTTGTCTGTACCGCTGATAAAGAAAAGCAGAACAGATAGAATATAAAATGTAAACCGTAAGAAAAGGAAATTGTAAACAAAAAATAAGAGAAAAACAAAACAAAACAGATACCAGACGAAAAAAAAGGCAAAGGTAAGATGAAGATCTAGTCTCTCATTACAGAGGCAACAGGATGGACTGTGACCCTGAACCAATACCGCGATCCACTTGTTTCTTAATAACAAATAAAATTGTTCATATAGATTCCTCGTTGACTAAAGAAACAGTTCAGGGACGACGATCTCCTCTTTCTCTGACTTTCTTTTTTTCTTTTTTTTTCATTATTCTGTTTGTTGGCCATAATGATATTCTTCCTTTACCTAATTTTCTAATTTGTCTCATTTGAAAAAAGAAGAGCAAAAAATACGAAAATATGTAATCCTATAACAGACCTCGCCTCCTTTAAAAAAAGGGAGAGAGAGAAAAAAACTAAAGGTTGAAGAGCAATGGGCGTTATATGGGAAGATTCACCCGTGTGGGCGTGGATGGGCGGCCTTGGCACCCATGTCTGTGTGCTGACGAGGACACCCAGCCGTCACTGTACTCGTTCACTAACACGATCCTATTACAGCCACACGCAAGGGCATTCGAAGGAGGGAATGGAAGAAAGAAAGGAAGGGAATGGGAGATAGGAAGGGAAGGAATGGGAGATATGAAGGAGATGAAGGCAGGAAATCGGAAATAGGAAGGAAGGGAAGGAGGGTAGAGGGAGTGCACGAGAGAGGGAGGGAGGCATGGAGGATGGAAGGATATCAGAAAAAAAATTAGGGAAATCAGGGATGGAGATAGGAAGGCCAGGAAGGGAAGATGTTAGAGAAAGAGGTGGACTAAGTGAAAAATCTATAAGGTATGTACAAACATATATAGAAGAAAAGGCATATATATTCATGAATTATGCATATACATACCTACAACATCTATATCTATCCTATAATAATAACAATATGCGTGAACGAAAACACAAACAGCATAAAGATTTGATAACAGTGACAACAAATACACCAAGATCAGAATAAAAGCCAGTGTCATCCACTGCCCCCCCCCCCCCCCCCCCCGCCCATCTTCCCTCCCCCCCTCTTTCCTTCTCCCATCCCCTTCCTTCATTCTCCCTTTCCCCCCCCTCCTTGCTTCTCTCTTCTCCTCTCCATCCTTTTACCTTTACCCTTTACCAGCTCACCTTCAGGGAACACTCGTCACTGTGAAGCCAAACTATAATATATGATCCTTTTTCATATTATCACTTTTTAGGTTAGTATGTTAAGTTGTGTTCTGGGGAGTGAGATCATGAACAGTAAAAGACATTAAAAGATGGACTATGATGAGACGATGTTTGCTGATTAAATGTTAATGACGGGCATTGCCCTAAATATCATCTGTTTCGTTAAGAGCCTAATGATATTGATAGATTTTTTAAAATGATAATGATAATGAAATGATGTTGATATGAAGACGATAATGACAATGATGATATAAATAGTACTGGTAAGCGTCGATGTAATGGTTAGTGATGATGTTATGATGATGGTGATAATAACAACAATGATAATGATGATTATGATGATGATAATATTGATGATGATGATAGTAATAATAATAATAGTAATAATAATAATAATAGTAATTATGATAAAAGATAATATTAATAACGATGGAAATAATAATGATTATAATGATGATGATAGTAATGATAATAATGATAATAACAATAATGATAATGATAGGAATGATAACAATAATAATGATAATAATTATATTGAAAACTGAAATAGTATTGATATGATAATGCTGATAATGGGTATTTTAATGATAAATTTGTGATAATGATATTGATGATGACGTTGATGATAGCAATAATAATAATAATAATGATAATTATTATAATCATAATAATAATAACAATAATAAAAATAATGATAACAATAATGATAATAATGATAATAATAATAGTAATGATAAGAAAAAGAAGAAGAAAAATGATTATATATGATAATAATAACAGTGATGTTAATAATTATGATGATGATGATGATTTTAATAACAATAATAAAAATAACAGCAATATTAATAATATATTTAATGATAACAATAATAATGATAATGATAATGATGATAATTATACTACTACTAATAATAATAATGATCATAATAATAATGATAATAATAATTACGATAGTGATAATAATGGTAATGCTAATAACACATATAGCTATCAATAATAACAACAAAAACCTTAAGGCTAATAACAAAATTACAGCATTGATATAGACAAGGGGTTCCCAAAGTTTTTTAGCAGTGTTAGTTGTCGCCCTCCTACCGACCATATCTTTCCACCAGTGACACCCACAATGAGAACCAATGACATAAACCAATAAAAAATTACACACACAATGAAAATAACAATACAGGGTGGAAAAAAACAGAACTATTATAAATATGACACGGCATATAAAAATAGCACAACCACAACAACGATACTAAATGCAATAACCTTAAGATAATCATGGAATAGAATATATGTGTGTTAACTAGGCGTACACCCCTCATAGAGCTTCAGCAGTCTGTCTAACTTCCTTTCCTTTTCTCTGCTTAGCATATAAAGGTGTTCCCGCAGGCTAATCAAGGTTCTAGTCCTCGCCAAGGTCTAACACACGAGGGTGTACTGAGTGTGTTTGGTGCCAAATATGTGTCTAAAATATATGGTGCCAAAGTGTGATTGATGGATATTCTTTTTTTCTTCTCTCTCTCTTTCTTGGTAGTTTGTATGGGAATTTCAATATTGGTTGTTTATTATGTTTGTTTTTAGTGTGTGTGTGTTTGGGTCGGGGGGGGGGGGGGTATATATATATATATATGTGTGTGTGTGTGTGTGTGTGTGTGTGTGTGTGTGTGTGTGTGTGTGTGTGTGTGTTTGTGTATGTGTGTGTGTGTTTGTGTAATAATATCTAGCACGACGATAATAAATAAGGGCTTTTATGTTAATACCGACCCTGATAACTACAATGATAATGATAACGATAATGGCATCAGTAAAACGAATAATAATGCTAATAACAATATTTACAACAATAATACAGGTGATAACTACAATCACGATGAAGATGATGACATAGTGGAAAATAAGATTGATGATGACAGCCATAATAATAACAATGATGATAATTATAATGATAATGCCAATGATAACTGTGATAAGAACAGTAACAAAAGTATATTAATGATAATAATAACAACAAAAATGATAATGATAATGATAACAGCAATAATAATGGTAATAATAGCAACTATAATAATGTACTAATAACAATAATAATAATTATAGTTGTTATGATAACAATAAGGATGATAATGTTATTGATGATGATGATAATGATAATAATGATAATAATGATAATAATAATAATAATAATGATAAAATGATGATGATAATGTTATTGATGATAAAAACAATGATAATAAGAATAACAATGGTAATAATAACATTAGTAATAATTATAACAACATTAATAATGATAATAAAAATGACAATGATTATAACAATAATAGTGATAATAATAATAACAACAACAACAGTAATAATAATAATAATATTAATAA
>NC_061855.1:28334651-28337151 GCF_019202785.1 Penaeus chinensis | reverse complement strand
CTCGATAAATAATCCGAATATATAATTGATGATGTTTGTCTTGGTAAGTTTCAGAATTTCAGCGTACGTGGGTCGTTTGGGGATATATTCTATGCTTTCTTCTCTTGATATCAGTCCTGTCTCTGGCAACCTTTGCAATCTGCCGTGTTACCTCGAGCAAAGACTGGTCTCTGCTGTAGGGGTTCTTGATTTTGATTTTGATATTCACGATGGTTGACTGGAGGTACTAAAGCGATACTCCTCGTCACTGTCGGTCTCTCTTGATGTTTCTCCCTTCTTCGTGCTCCATCTCTTCCGTTTCGCCTTGCATCACCATTGTTGGCACATTATTGCTCGCGTTTATTAATACACCAAGCGTTTCTGCTGCATGTCCTCGATCAAGGAATCTGACCTCAGGTAAGTTGTTAAGAGTACATCTCCTTAATTGTTTTCTGGAAACTGCCTGGTACCCTGGCTTCTTGTGTGTATGCGTACGATAAGGCACTCATTATGCAAACAGGCATAGATTTTTTAAAGAATACAAAAATTCCACTTTCTAAAGCTTTCTTTGCCATTTGGTTTCAAATCTTATTTTCATGATAGAAGATGCGTTTGGCAGTTTGACCATTTGTCCTATCTTAGCCCATGTGTTACCCTTTTTTCTTTTATTTCATCGCCACTAAATTCGTTGATTTGCCATCGATGTTCCATGTAACAACTGTTCTCATGGCAACGTATTCAGGTGGATCTTGGATCTCAGTATTGTTTAAGTAAAAATTAATTACCTTCCCTGGACATTAACTTTTCGATAGTTTCATCGTTAGCAACTGCCAAATAGGCATTTTATAAATATGTACTTTGAGAACAGATATTTTCGACTGCCCAAGGCATTGCCATAATTCTGCTCTCCTATTGGCATTGGCCGGCATTTTGTCTTTAATTTTGACTCTTGCCATTATGAATCAGTTAAGAGTTTTAACGGCAGTTCATATGGTCAAATGATTGTTAGCTGAGCTTTTACCTGTCTTATTAGAGCAGTTGTGCCTCGGTTGTTTGCTGGCAGTTTGGCAGTTTTTTAGTCTTTCGTGTAAGCTCGCCGTTACTCTACAACTCTATTTTGAATATACCTTAGAAAGTATGCTAGTTGCCATAAATTCCTATACTATGCTGGCACTGAACAGGTCATGAGCCTGGACAAGGACGGCGACCACACGCCTAGGAAGGCGTTTTCAGACCACAACGGCTTCCTCCTAAGAATGCAAGGAAGGCCATAGCTTACATCATTACAAGAGGAACGTATTAACGGTCCGGGTACCGTGAGGTGAAGGTTTTGTGGACCAGGCGTGGTCACCCCCTACACACACACACAAACACAAACACAAACACAATAAATATATAAATTATATAAATATAAATAAATAAACACACATTGTGTGTGTGTGTGTGTAGAGTAGTAATAATAACAACAACAATACAACAACAACAACAATAATAATAATAATAATAATAATAATAATAATAATAATAATAATAATAATAGTAATAATCATTGTAATGATAATAACAATAATAGTAGTAACAATGAAAATAATGATGGTAATTATAATAATAATAATAACAGTAGTAATAATAGTAGTAATGGTATGATAGTAATGTCGATACAAATAATAACAACAGCAATAATAATTTAATATTAGTTCAACAAAGAATAATATATGGTCATCAGTAGCTATTAGATAAAAACAAAGGAGATTTTGGATTCCACAACGATAAATTTTTGAATATTTCTATCGCTTTCTCTATTACTTTTCGTGAATCAATCACAATTTCAAACTTACTTGAAATTCTCTTTTCATTCACTTTTATTAATGACGGAATTTCTAGGTAACCACAACAAGCATCTTCATACCATCTCCCGAGGAAGCTTGCTACAGTTTCCTAATGTCCAAATCTAACAGAAATAATTTATTTAAATTAAACCCTCATATTAAACTACTTGTTTTATCGCCAAGGGATGATCTTCAAAGCTATCAAGCTGTGGTATTTGCTGCACCGACCAGAAGCATTAACTGGAGCATAAGAATAGCGTTATTAGTCACTAAAAGATAAAAACTAACTACTTATAATTGCTTTGGTCATCATGGAGGTATTCAAAGAGCATTTTTATTTGCGTTTGTTATTTTCATTTTAAAAGTACAGATTGAAAGGCCTACCAACTAGGTATTGTCATATTAATTTGTTGTCCTAAAATGTGTGGATGATTTTTTTGGTTATTCATAAAATTAATAAGAAATTCTTCTTCCCTTTATCTTCAGTTAATGCAAAACCAAGGCTAAATTCACTGTCATTACTGAGAACTTCCAGTCTATATTTTCTTTCACGTTACTCCTGTTACAATAGTATATGTACATGGATAGTGAGCTGGGTGTTGAAGCTGTGTGTGTGTGTGATGTACTTTATCAGTTGTATGACATTGCACTTCACATTCTTTACATTCAAAGATGAAGAGAGTTGTTTTTCA
>NC_061855.1:28307151-28309651 GCF_019202785.1 Penaeus chinensis | reverse complement strand
AGAGAGAGAGAGAGAGAGAGAGAGAGAGAGAGAGAGAGTAGGTCGTCACGAATGGATCACCCGAAACCCATCTTGGCATCTGCATAGTGGTCAGAGATGCGGCCAGGGGGAAAGAGTGTGGGGGGGGACCCTTTTCGCCTTCCCCTTTCTCTATTTGTTTCTTTCCTTTCTCTCTTTCGTTATTCTATCTTCCCTTTTCTACTTGTGTGTCTGGTGACTGTATGTGTCTCTGTCTCTGTCCGTCATAATTATTATTTTTATCATTATTATTGTTATTATTATTATTGTCATTATTATGTTTTATTTTATTGTTATAATTATTACTGTAATCATTATTGTTAATGAGTTCCATTATTATCATTATCATTATCATTTCTAGTATCATCATTACTACTACTATACTGTTGTTTTCATAATTATTATTACCCATATTGTTATTACTACCATTATTATTCCCATTATTCATCAGCATTGTTATCACTACTACTACCCTCATTACTATTATTGCTCTCATTATCATTATCATTGTTGTGGCTCTTATTACAGTTTGAAAAAAGTAGTAACATTAGTTTTCATCCTCATACTCATACATTCTCCTCCTCCTTCACACTCATACTCTCCTTTCTTACTTACGCTCAACAGTAAACACGGTCTATCAAGCACACCTTTTGACCTGGTTGTCAGTGCGCGTTCTGGGTGAGTGCCAACTGCGGCAGTGACCTGAGGTGCCAAGTGTGATTAGCTTGATATCAGGTTTATCGTGATTTTTTTTTTTTTCTTATTTGATGGTTGATTATTGGCGGGGGGGGGGGGGGGGGGATATGTTAGGAATAGAGGGAAAGAGATGATTGGGAGGTGGAATAATGCATGAAATGAAGGAAGAGAAATGGATGAGAGATCTTCATGACTTGAAAATGAAAATACTGATTTATACTAATTCAAAATTTTGAGGGTGTTCATATGACTACTTTATACAAATTCGAAATGTGTTGTCATAAAAAAAAAAAAAAAAAACGAAGAAGTTCATTAAGAAGATTTCATCAACATTGAGTGTTCAGTCAAAATCGATTAATTTGAATCAGCATAGTCTAAACATAAATTAACCTAATTTCTGGTAATGACACTAAGAACCACTATATAAAACTAAACAACTGGTCTATAATGAATGTTGTTTCTTAATTAGTAGATGAAAATTCTTTTGTCTTACGAATTTGTACCATCGACATATAAATGTTAACTCAAGAAGGGGAGAAAAAACGTAGCATAGAAAAGAAACGTTTAATAATATTCCTAAAAATATTGAAAACATATACCGGTCAAAACATAAATACAATATAAAATTATACCTGTCAAAACAGAGAACATAAACTAAATTGTTAAATATCCTTAAAGTACCTCTTTGAAGAACCTCCAATTATCAATTATTATACCCTTTTTTAATACATTTCAGAGAACAAAAAATAACAAGAAAAAACAGAATTGAAAAAACAAACACTTACCTCCAAGTATTAAGCAGACAAGAGGGCTGGTCGAGGCGGGGGGGTAAAGACCCGAGTTCCACAGGTCGCACTTGACGGAAAGGTCGACCTCCAATTCCGGCACACCCTCGTCCGGCAACTGCTACAGCCACCGCCATTGGGAGTCAGGGAGGAAGGGATAAAGAAGGAGGATGAAGGAGAAAGAGGAAGGGGGGCGGGGATAAAGGACGAAAAGGAAAAGGGATAAAGGAGGGAGAGGAAGAGAGATGGAAGGATGAGATGAGATGTGTTTTTGTTTTTTCTGTGTTCTTGACTTTTTGTTTTGTTTTTCGTATGTTTTCTCTTCTTTTCTTTATTTTCGTTCACTTGCTGCACTTTGAGTACAATCTATCATTTCTTTATATTAGTATCTATAACGACAGATATATAAAAGTACGAAGTATTAACACTCTCCCTCCTTCAAAAGGAAACAAACAAACAATAAAAAATAATCACAAAGGCAACATATCCTCAAGCACAAGCAAAAAAACACACAACGTGATTTGAAAGAGTCTGCGTTATCACCTCCGCCCTCTCAGCCTGCCAGCCTATCTGCTTTTGCTGAGGTCTGCTGACTCTCTCCCGCTCGCCTGACTTGTGCCGGACTGACTGCCTCGTTTGCCTGACGCGCATGGCACACACACACCATTTCCCCCCCTCCCCCCATCCCTCCCTCCCTTCTACACTCCTGCTCCTCCTACTCTTACTTTTCTTCCTCCTTTTTCCTATTCATCTTTCTGGTCCGCTTGCTTCCCCTTTTTCTTCTTCTTTTTTTCATTTTCTATTCCTCTAGCTTCCTCTTTCTTTACCTCCTCCACTTCCTCTCCTCCTCCTTCTCCTCCTACTCCTCTTTCTCGACTTCCCCTTCCACCTACGTCTCCTCTTCCTCCTCTACTTCCTCTTCATCCTCCTCCTCTTCTTCTTTCTCCACTTCCTCTTCCTCTTCTTCTCTTCTCCACCTTCGCCTCCTCCTCTTCACATCC
>NC_061855.1:28282151-28297151 GCF_019202785.1 Penaeus chinensis | reverse complement strand
ACTGCAATGTTCTAGAAAATGGAAAGAAATCAGAAAAATGAAAAAAAAAAAAGTTATAATAATCAGTTAAAAAATCATAATAACAATAACAAGTAAATACAACAATAACAATAATAATAAGAATAAGTATATCAACAACAGCAACTATAATAATAATGATGCTAATAATAATAATAAAAATAAAAATAATAATAATAATAATAATAATAATAAGAACAATAATATTACCAATAAGAATTAGACAAAAAGATAGAGGACATAATCAAAGAAGAAAGTGTAGAAATACTAATGTGTGAGAAGGTGGAGTAGTTGATAAAGAATAAAAAGAATGATCACACAACAAAAAGGATAATTTGGGGGGTAAAATTATGGCATAAACTTCCTTACCAAATCCACATCAATGGCACTGACTTTTCCTTCCCGTTTGTGCTTTCTGTCGAGTTCATAGAAATAGTCATCTGGAATAAAAAAAAAAAAAAATTGCACTGTTGTACAGTAATTGACAAAATTATTTGTCTAAGTCTAACAAATGATAGTTTAAAAAAATTTGAGTAGGGACTAAACATCTGCAAAAACTGAGGCAACAATCATATAAGTATATTTGTAGGATCAGATTTCTACTACTGGGTTGGTTTAATATAAAATTATTGATTTAATATAGAATTATTAGTTAATTGAAAAGCTTAAAACATAATTTCTTTTGCATGTGATACTTCTGACAGAGGAAAGTTTATGTTTTGTTTTGTTTCCCATACATACATACCCAGACTGCCAAGTCTATTATATTACTGATTGATTAAAAAAAAAAATACACAGAAATGATCATGAATATATACACGGGGGCATGAGCATGCAAACACAAGTGCATGAACCCACACAGACACAGATACAGATGCGCACACACATGTGCCTGCAAACACACACTCACACACACACACACACACACATACACACACACACACACACACACACACACACACACACACACACACACACACACACACACACACACACACACACACACACACACACACACACACACACACACACACACACACACACACACACACACACACACACACACACACACACACACACACACACACACACACACACACACACACACACTCTCTCTCTCTCTCACTTACTTGGGTTAATGCTTTTAATAAGAGGGTTCTCCAGTCGTTTGTTCCACAATTCATCACAGCGGTAGGCAGCTGAGAGGTAGGTGCAGCATCCTGTGGGTAATGAAAACAGCATTGATGCATTTGCTGTGATTTCGGTAAGGATCCAGTTACATAATAGCTGTACTGGCTAGCATAGCTGTTATATTCTGGCACTGTGGTCACGATGTCAGTTAGACACAGTTAACACCTTGGTGACGGGTGAAGAAAACTAAAAAAAAAACTCTATGCTCTGGCGGTCAATGGTAACGCGCCAACTTTGAGCGTGTACAGCCATACGCCGCATTTCGAGAGGTTTGTTATGACATCTAGAGACGTGACCCGTCGTGAAGGGGTTAAAAACATAAACGCCATTACTTGTGTTACCTTTAGGAATATCTATCTGGTTTCATTTGAAAAAAGTTACTATAATTGGACATTACTCGGTAAATAAAATCCACTGACATCACAAATAAAGTTCTTATATAAAAATGAGGACTTAAGCTTCCCTATTAGCAATTGCAGCCACGAACTTTAGCCCTCAATCACAACGAGCTTACTTTGCAACCGTAGTAACAAGAACTAATTTGAATATCAGATCAACAAGTCTATTTCAATTAGATGATCTAGTGGATTACAAAAGACCAAAAATATCTATAATAAACACTTAAAATTTGCTGTAAATGTAATACAAAGTTGATCATATAACCTCCCTGCAGAATTGCAACAGGAGAACCATACGCCACCTAAATTAAGCATAACATTTAAAGAAAAACATTATTTACTTCTTGACTTCATGAAACACAGGTGTACTTACGCTGTCTGCTCAAATTTTGCTTTAAATATCGGAATAAATGAGTCTGTGCTCTTACAGCCATGTTTACATGCCGGTGGATAAAGACGGGTTGTGTAACGGAGATTCATTCGCGATGAAATTTCCTGTCTTTGTTGAATGGTTTCTTAAATGTTTAAAATAATTCTCTAAACATTCTCGGATATTTAAGTAAAGTCTAGTCTTCGGCTAAAAAGTGGCTGTTAAAAGTGATATGAGAAAAGGAAAGGCATTTCATATACTAGTATTTATGGTAATGTAAGGGTGCATGTGAAACTATATATATATATATATATATATATATATATATATATATATATATATATATATATATATATATATATTATACACACACACACACACACACACACACTCACACACACACACACACACACACACACACACACACACACACACACACACACACACACACACACACATATATATATATATATATATATATATATATATTTATATATGTATACACACACACACACGCACACACACACACACACACACACATATATATATATATATACATATATATACATATACATACATTTATACATATATACATATATACATATATAAACACACATATGTATATATATATATGTATATAATATATGAATACATACATACATACATACATACATACATACATACATACATACATACATACATACATACAGACATATACATGTATATATGCATATATGATATATATATGTATATATACATATGTATATATATATATATATATATATATATATATATATATATATAACACACGCACACACACACACACACACACACACACACACACACACACACACACACACACATATATATATATATATATATATATATATAGAGAGAGAGAGAGAGAGAGAGAGAGAGAGAGAGAGAGAGAGAGAGAGAGAGAGAGAGAGAGAGAGAGAGAGAGAGAGAGAGAGAGAGAGAGAGAGAGAGAGAGAGAGAGAGAGAGAGAGAGAGAGAGAGAGAGAGAGAGAGAGAGAATCAAAGAAATACAAATAAAAATTCCCATAACTCCAAACAAACTTATACACAACAATAAAGCACAAACCCTCAACGGAAAAGAAAAAGGAAAAAAAAAGAATGATAAAATGTTTTGTTTACATCCCGGAACCTTTACGCTCGTAGTCCCTGTCCAGTAAGCATGAAGTAGAAGCGGAAGACACGATGGAAGTGGATCAAGAGAAGAAAGGAAGGATTAGAATAGAAGAAAAATTGAAGAGATATGAGAAGATTGATTTCTTGGGAGAAGGACAGGTGATTTCTCTGGTGTTTTGTTGGTTAAAGATGTGTGGAACTTGATTACTGACGCCACACCTGTTACACACGTTCTAAAATTTTCTTGTACAATTTGAAATGTTTTATTCTTTCATTGATTTAATTGTTGTGATAGGTGGGGTTTCTTTGTGTGTCTCGTGTGATGATATGGGAGTTCATATTAAATCGCTTATGTGCATATTATGACGTAGTAAAGTATTGTATAATTAGGAACCAGGCTAAGATCTTTCTTGTCCAGGTCGTGATGTTAGCTAATTGAAAATTGTTATTTTTTTTATTTTTTTTTAATATAAGATATTGCAGGCTATTATTATGTAATTCTTGTGTTTTTCTCTACAGTTTGCCACTGTCTATAAGGCTCTTGATGTAGAGACCAAGCAGATAGTAGCTGTCAAAAAGGTATGTACTGTACTTATGACACACTTTCTCCTTTAATGGTAGTTGTCTGATTATCTTTATTTTATGTGCTCATTTTTTTTTATTATTATTAAGTTGGTATTATTTTGGTTTGGATCAGACAGAAATGCATGTAACTTTAATGATAAATAAAAGTGCTTATGCCTTGATTTTGGGTCATGGATATAACTGGTAGCTCATTATGAAAGACGGAAGTTGAGAATAGGTTGCTGTAACTGACTTCAGGATACCTTAACGACTTGATGATGTAAGGTAGTCTTTATACATGTCAAGATTTCACCTGGAATAAGGGGATATGCCTTTGCTGTCCTTGGAATTGATAGGTATAGCCATCACTTGTGGCAAGGGTTAAGAATATATCTCTTCCCATAAGCATAAGCATTGATTACATTAAAAAATTCCCCTCAAGCAAAATTGTAACTAAGTAAGATATTACATTCAATATATGTGTACAGTGATCAGAGAACCAAGGTAAGTTACTTTATTTTATGAATTTTATTTAACCTTTATTTCCATTCACTTCCATAGATCTCTTTTAATGATTATTCCATACTCTTTAAATGGGTTCTTTAGATCAAACTAGGTAGCAGAGAGGAAGCAAGGGATGGCATCAACCGTACGGCCCTCCGAGAGATCAAGCTCTTGCAGGAGGTCCACCACCCAAATCTCATTGGCCTCCTCGATGTGTTTGGCTACAAGTCAAATGTGTCGCTCGTGTTTGATTTCATGGATACAGATTTAGAGGTGAGTGTGGTAAAGGCTGCCCGTTGGTATGTATTCGTAATTATTTGATAATTATTATAATTCATAATTTTGTTTAATTTTAATGGTCATTTTATTGTAATTTATATTGATTATTCAGCTTCATCATTATTATTAGCAGTATTATTGTTGTTATAATTTATTATTGGTCTCATGCTTCAGAACAATCATTGATCTTCAAAGTAAGCTATGAAATGTACCCAGAATTATTCCTTTACACTGTTTATAAACCTTTTATTAATTGATTGATGAATCTGTCTACCACCAGGTGATCATCAAGGACACAGACAACATCATCCTCACACCCTCCAACATCAAAGCATATATGATCCAAACGTTAAAAGGCTTGGAATTCCTGCATCTTCACTGGATCCTACACAGAGTAAGAAAGGGCTTGTTTTCCTGAAGGCTTTCATAATAATCTAAGTCATAAAACTTATTTTTGAAGAAACTTGTACTGTTTCCTTTGAAAGTGTTTTATGATGCTTAAATGAAGTTGAAATGATGGTTAATGTACTCTTCATTTTTTTCACTTTGCAATCCTCCTCCACCTTTGCATATAATTGCAGGATCTGAAACCAAACAACCTGCTAGTCAATTCAGATGGCATACTTAAAATAGGAGATTTTGGTCTGGCAAGATTCTTTGGCTCTCCCAACAGACAGTATTCACATCAAGTAGTTACAAGATGGTACAGGTAAGTATTGCACAGATAGTCAATAGTGAAATTTGGAAACCATTATTCTTAATATTTGTTTTGCTTCTAGTGATGTTTTGATTTTATTTTTCTGTTTTGCAAGACTTGATGAAGACATGTATTTAAAGTTGATGAAGTTGTGCATTCTTGTGTTAATTTGATAGGATTGATAGAAAGAACTTAATTGCCGAGGAATAGAGCTGTTTTGGCTTATGTATCCCAGCCTATCCAAATCTTACCTTAACTTTTAATAGTTATCAATAAGTTCAAAGGACAGAGGATAAAATAAAACTCTGCTTGGGTGTTAAAGATAAAGATAAAACATAGAATGATATCTTGACTAAATTTTACAACACCTGAAACTTAACATATCTCTGTCTGTTTTGTAGGAGTCCAGAGTTGCTGTTTGGGGCAAGATCCTATGGTACGGGGGTAGACATGTGGGCGATTGGCTGTATCCTGGCGGAGATGTTGGTCCGCTGTCCCTACTTCCCGGGTGACTCTGATCTAGACCAGCTTACCAGGATCTTCACTGCCCTAGGGACTCCTGGTGATGATGACTGGCCGGTTTGTTGTTGAGGATTTTTTTCCATTGTTTGTCTTTGGGTGGTTTCAGAGTGTAGTGATTTTGATCCTTTGCTGCCGGGTGGTATGCACAAGCCACCCGTAATATAGTCCAGGCATGCCATGGCATGTACGTACATGCCACCTGGTGGCAAAGGGTTAATTACTGTATTTTGATATATTGGTCTTAATCCAATTATTAGTTATTTGATATTAAAAATAGTTTTGATGTGTGTGTGGTGAGAGGTTTAGTAGTTTCATTTACCATTCTGGAGATATTTCTTGAATATTAAATTGATAAATAAGAATGTTTAAATTGATGCTATTGAAGAAGGAAGAAAAGACCTTACATTATTCTGAATTTATGCTAGTCTTTATTAATCTATATCTGTCACTTTTATTTATCCTGTTATTTTTTATATATGTATCATCTTAACCCACTCAATCTCATGCTCAAGAGTAGTAAAAAGAGTTCCAGTGATATCTGTAAAGTTCATAACCCTCTTTCCAGGACATGACAAAACTTCCCGACTACGTATCCTTCAAGCACTTTGAGGGTTCCCCACTGCGAGATCTCTTTCCTGCTGCCAGTGATGACCTTCTCCAGCTCTTAGGGTCTTTGCTCACTATCAATCCTATGAAACGATGCAGCTGTACAGAGGCTCTGAAGATGGAATATTTCAGGTAAACATCAGTGCATGTTAGGATATTATTTAATGTGCATATTTACATATATTTTTTTATCCTTTTACATTTTTTAAATATATTTTTTTAATGATCTAAGAATAATTCTGCAAATGTAATTGTTTGATATGTTTGAATTAGATTATTTTCTTGCAAGCATTACCTTCATCTATTTGAATTATGTATGTTTATCAAATTGCTGTAAACATTGGATTACTCTAGATCACCTTTCCTTTCCAGCAATAAGCCTGTCCCGACACCAGGACCTCTTCTTCCTCTCCCACCAACCATTAGACAGAGAAGTGAGGCAGAAAAACCGTCCCTCAAGCGAAAGATTATTGAAGAGTCTGGCTTTGGAGGTATGTCTTTTTTTTCTTAACTACAGTCACAATCTCTGTATGATTATTATTACATTTAAGATACAAAAATAAAATTCTCTCATTTGTATTTTAGGGATAACCATACTTTTTATGCTGTTCTTGTATTGTAGATAACTTTTGCAAGTTCAATTTAAAGCCTTGGAGTAACCTGGAGTTAATTTTATTTTCAGGTTCCTTAGCAAAGAAGCTTCAGTTCTAACTTTTATTTTCAGGTTCCTTAGCAAAGAAGCTTCAGTTCTAGTCCACACAAGGAAGAGAAGAAGAAGCACTACCTCCCCATGTGCCAACGCGACCTCGGTACTTAGTCGTAAAGGTGAAAATAAATTCCCTTAAATGAGGCAAGAAAGAGAGAGACAGATTTATGAAAGTGTAAATGGTATTTGTGTTGATGTTCATTTTTTCCCTCTAACATGTAAAGGATAAGGGATGACAATATTGTTCTTTTATTTCTTTATGTACTTGAGTACTATGTAATATATTGATGTTCAGAGAAAGTGTGTTATTTTCTAAACCAGTGGTATTATTGTAAGGGATTTCTCAATAAATTTTCATATAATAAAACATACAAAGCCTAATTAATTAACCTAATAATGGCTGTTATCTTGCTTTAATATAAGTATATAGTATAAGGTAAATACTGAAGTCCCAAATTACAGTAATTATTGTGCAAAGAAAATGTGAAGAAAAGTGAAGATGTGTTGGGAAGGAGTAGGTTTAGAAATTCTGTAAGAGGGAACAATAAAAATCTTGGGGAATGTGGGGACAGAAATGAATATTTGAATACCTAAGACAGACTGAAGTAGGGTAGGAGGATAGGGAGGAAAAAATAATTGTCTACTATTATTCTTTAATTAATCATTGAATTTATGACTTCTCTTTGATCAGAAAATGTTATTTTGACTTGTGAATTAGGAAACTGTGGAGTTAATAAAGCAGAGATAGGCATCAGATATGTCTTTTCTTCATAAAAGCTATGAGGATTTCTCTTCTGCTACATTTACCTTGTATGGTCTTCTGAGATGAGAATTTATTCAAATGCCTTAAGTAAGCACTATCAAAATAAATTTTCCATATATTAAGCACTAAAGACAAACACATTCTGACTTGAATACCAGGTAAGACATAACTTTAGCACCTTAAGTACATTCTATTCAAGTTTTGAGGCTATATGTGAGATCCCTGAATTTGTATAATCCATGGGAACAGAATAACAGCATTCATGTTTGTAAAATGAAAGAGGAATCTTATTCATTACCTAAGGACATAAATATCAAAAAGCTGATTTACAAAGACAAAAATCCAAGATATAAAATGTGAGAGTTTCTCTACAAACTATAGGTAGGGTTATAAGGATTATCTTTATAAATACTTTTTCTTTTTATTCATTTGATTTTATTACTTTTTTCTGGTGTTGACAAATATGGTAATTTACAGTTCACTTACATATACCATATATACACGAAAATGAAATTAAATACATTATTATTTAATATTCTAAAAAGTCAACCATATTCATAAAGCTTACAGTTCATCAGTTTCAACAAGTGTAAATTTATCTACCCCAATTTCTCCCCTTATTAAAACAAAGATAAAGAACAAAAAAGGAAACAAGCCACAACAAAAAAAAAAAAAAATTGCATACATAAGATAACTTTATATAAACCAAATGCAAAATCCCCTATCTCTTCTTGTACATGCATGGTTTTAGGACAATCTCGGGCACCTCCATTGCTTTCTTGCAGTCACGGTTCTTCTTGAAGTCGAACATATAGAAGTACTTTTGCTGGACGTCTTTATGGGTGCAGTGGAATCCGAGACGTGTCACACATGACAGGAAATCGTTGAGGTTGGTAAATCGGCTCTCAACTTCGGCTACTTTCATGACACCACTAGGAAAGAGAGATGGAGAAAACATTAATTTTAGAGAGAGAGAGAGAGAGAGAGAGAGAGAGAGAGAGAGAGAGAGAGAGAGAGAGAGAGAGAGAGAGAGAGAGAGCTAGCTTCTCTATTCCTTCTCAATTACCTTTGTAATATCAGAAGCCTTTAAATGTAACTAATGCCAGTAAAAAAAAAAAAAAAAGTGTTTAAGAAATATTCTCAGTTTCTGTGCAAATAAACCTTGAAGATAAAATAGACTAAGAAGACAAAGAGAAGGAATATAGTAAGTAAATGATATTCTAACACTGCCATACATACCCATGCCTCAACACCCTATTGGCCTCAGTGACAAAATCCTTGATATTTGTGCCCATAAGTGACAGGCAGAAGACCACCACATCCACAGACCCGGACTTCAGGGGTGTGTGGGCCATGTCGCAGGCAGTGACCCTATTGTTGGCAGCCACCAGGTCAAAGGAGTAGACCTTTTTCTGCGGGGCGCTTAAGGAGAGCCTAGCTTCACCGCATCCGAAGTCAGCAACAACCCATTCCCTGGGTCTGGAGAAAGGGAAGGGAGAATTAATTAATCATATATGGATCATTGTGCAAACTCTATAAGGAAACATGTCTGTCAATCTCCTTGATTCTATTATTTCTCGAAAAATACAAATATTGGGTCAAAGATGATATTAAATAATCAAAAGGTTAATTTCTGTTAACCCTAATTATATACAAATGACTAAATTTTGGACCCAATGTGTAAAATACCGATTTTTATCATACTTATCCTCCAAGCTCATATGAACCTAAAGTGCACTAAAATCTGCTATGATTACTATTTGCAGTCACCTAGAGCACTTGCCAAGAATATTTAATACTCAGAGACAGGTAAAAACTGACTTTTCCAAGTCCTTCCCAACCTGCCCTTAAACTGCAGTAACCCAACATTCCATCCTGTATTTGGCACAGAAATGGGGGAGGGTACAGAGAGGCCTCTGGTAGCAATCACAGCAAATTCTAGCATAATGGCAATTCAAATGAGACTGAGACAAAAATATGAAAAGTGACATTTGAGCATTACCATGGCTAACATATATTAGTTCATTCTCCTCAGAAGAAATTTAAGTTGAGTCATTTCTTTGTTTTTCCCTATATGTTCTGCTATCATAAAAAGGAATAATAATAATAATAATAATAATAATAATAATAATAATAATAATAATAATAATAATAATAATAATAATAATAATAACAACAACAACAATGACAACAACAACAATATTAAAAAGATTTAGAAGCTCTTCCTTTTTTTTGGCCTTGAAAGGGTTAAAGTACAGAAAACTCCAATTACTTTTGAATTCTACAACCATCAACAAATAAGATAATATAAAACACTGCAATGATGAAGAAGTTATCAATGCAGTAACAGGAACCATTGCAAGAAAAGAAGAAATTATGAAGCACAATAATAATAAAGAATTATCAATGCAGTCCTGATAACATTCTTCAAAAATACCAAAATCAATATCACAATCACAGTGAACAAAGACAATAAACTTTAAAAGTAGAAATAATGGAAAAGACACCTACTGTTTCTTCAGCCAATTAATAATAATATTAAGGGGGTTGATAGGCCACTGCTCCACCTGATTCTGGTAGCCCAAGTGGTAAGACTTAAATGCATCAGGGTCTTTCTTAAACATGGCCATTGCATTTTTACTCGTTGTTGTGTACAGCTCCTCGTTCACCATTCTGTCGTGTGGGGGGAAAGCATATATATGTGATGGCATGCTTGAAATAGTTATTACTGTAATCTTCATTAATTAATTTATTTATATTCTGTGGTTAAGGATTAGTAGTTTTATTGCAAATTATATTGTGGGTTCTGATTTATAATTAAAGACTAATGTTGCTATATATCTGCTATTTTATCTTTCTATCTTCCTTAGCTACATTATACCATATTGGGGAGTAAAACACTTAAGCATGTAAATGAACAGACAGAAAACTGCTGCTATAAATGTGAACATGAAAAATATACAGTACAAAACATACTTGAGAAGAACTGTCATCTATTTGCTATCAATACCTAATATTTTACTTCTACAGTTTGCATGACTTAGTTACCTGAATCCTGCTAGTTATTTGTGAACATGAAAAAATATGCAGTACAAAATACACTTGAGAAGAACTGTCATTTATTTGCTATCAATGCCTAATACTTTACTTTTAGTGATTGAATGACTTAGTTACCTGAATCTTGCAGCATTGAGCTGAATAGTCATCTTCTGCCTGAGAGCTTCAGCAGCACTCAGTTTTGGTTGTTCCTTCTCAGGTTCAGGTTCTGAAGTTACCACCTTTTTGTCTTTCTTAAGCATTTCCTTCAAAATCTTCTTGTCCAACTTTTTGTTTCCTGGGCTTGGCTCTGGGATAGCCTCCTTTTTCTTCTTTTCCAATTTGTTCTTTTTTCTTTTGTTTTCCACCTCTCCTTCGCTCTCATCATCGGCAATATCTCCATCATCATGCACTTTACCTACTGAGCTTTTGTTCTCACTCTCTTCTTCATAGTCTAACATTTCTTCCTCGGAAAGATCTTCTACCTCTCTTGACATGTCGTTGTCGCTGTCATCCTCCTTCTCCTCGAAATCCCTAGGATCAAATTGGTCAAAGTTGAGCTCATTCAGTAATGTACCTAAGTCTGACGTAAACTTGGGGTCTTTTTCAAGGAAAGCTTTTTCCTCCTCCTCATCTTTTAACTCCTGATTCTTCTTTTTCTTTTTCTTTCCTTTCTTAGCACCTGACTGTTCTTTGCTAGTAGTGGCTTGCTCTTCTTTAGGTGGTTCAATGGTCATTTTCTTTGTTTTACCTTTTATTTTTTCAGATTTCTTGTGCTCTTCTTTTGAAGATTTTTCCAAAGTTGATTCTATTTGTACACTAGTGTTACTGGTATCTTTAGTTTCAGTGGTGAAACTGTCTAAAACCTTCTTTTCTTTTTTCTTTTGCTTTTTACTCTTGTTTGGTGTTTCAGTAATGCAGCCTTCAGGAACGTCCCTTACATTCCCTTTCACACTAGACTCTGTAGTATGATTTGCAGACTCTAGGTTATTTTCTAGAGCTTTTCTCTCCAATTTCTTCTGTTTCTTTGTCTTCTTTGATGTTTCTTCATTCCCAGCATCAGGAATTTCTGGCTGGCTTTCATCTATATTTGATTTTTTAGTAAGTACTGTAGGAACTGTGTTTCCTTCTACAGATTTCTTCTTTTTTCTTTTCTTTTTAGTTTTAATTACAATTTCTTCATCCCCAGTTAAAGTGATTTCCTGCAAACTTCCATTTACATCTGGATTTTTAGCGCTTCCCTCAGAAACTGTACTTACTTCTAAATTCTCCCTCTCCTCTAAGGGTTCTTTTCCCTTTTTCTTCAGTTTTTTTGTGCTTAAATCTGATCCTATAATAGGTCCTGCTGAAGTTTCATCATTTTCAACTTTACTTTTTTCTGATGTTTTTTTATTTTTCTTCTTTTGTTTTTTATTCTTACCTGGCACTTCTCCATTCCTAACTTCCAAAGTTCCATTAGTAAGCCCTGCCACATTTTTGTCCTGTGGAAGAAGGCCAGCATCTTCATCTCTGACATCCTTACTGTTGATCTCAGCAATTTTTCTTTTCTTCTTTATCCCTTCAAATGACTCTTCCTTACCCCCATTTTTCTCCTCCACTTCTAAAACTTTTGTAACTTTATTGTCAGCTATACCTTCATCCGATATGCATCGAGATGGATGCCACTTGATGCCACCATTGTTTTCCTTCTTTCGCTTCTGCTCTTCGTTGATCTCCTTGTACTTGTTCTTGTTCTTCTTGTGGTGAACTCCATTTTCCTTTGGATTACCTGATGTGTTGGTCAAGGTCTGTTCAGCTTCTTTCTTCTTTTCTGTTTTAGCAATGAGTGAGTTTTCCTGAGTTGCACCATTGCTCAATTTTTGTTTCTTCTGGACTATTGAATTTGGTCCTCCCTTACGTTTCTTACTGTCTCCAGTTATTGCCTGAAATTTAATGTTTCTTATTTAGAATTTTACAATGTTCTATATGTCTTTTACTGACAAAGCTATATTATGAAAGTACATTTCTAAATTTTAATAAGTAACTTTCACCACTCAGGTGAGCTGTCAAGTAGTTAATGTTATTTATCAAAGAGAAATTGGATTTAACTGCAAAAAATATAAGACCTAGAAATCTTGAAAATTATAAACTAAGATAATAAAATGGAATAATGTAATAAAATTTTGATAAATGATAATAATGTATTATATAAAATAGAATCAAATGTAATTATGTACAATAGCTCTTTCTACTTTCATACTAAATAATTACATTATTGATTTGCAACAGAAATGCCATTAATGAAAATTGTCTCATTCTCTGCTGTTCAGTCTATTGTATACTGATTGTCTTAAACCTTACTGTTGTGTGAAGTTAAAATACACATACAAACAATAAAAAACACATATCTGTTACCTTCTTATATCAAATAGACCCTACAGAAAATAAGTAGGCCTTAAAGAAACATTTGATGTATTGAAGAACTTACAAAACATAAGAGATCAGCTATTTTAGTTTGTGACTTGGAACTTTTTATAAAGAGATCTCTTCTTGATGTAAGTAATAACTTTCTCCCTATGAGGATTAGGCTTAAATATGCATGGGGGAAACTCCCCAAGGATGTTGTGCTCCAAAGGGAATGGTTTCAAGAATATCCTTAAATAGATTTTGAAACAGGAATCTATATAAAAATCATAGATGATAACGTGTTACTAGTTTCCCATTAACATGCGATGGAGGTGGAAATACAAACTACACTTGAGAAGCAGAACTACACCGTACCTCTAATGACCTGAATAAGTTACTAAATTAATCAAACTGCTAGCACAAAACTAGTAAATCGTAACATCACTTACCACGGGTATTTGAGGAGGCTGATCGAAATGATACGAAAATGCATTGGTGTTTCCCCAATCCGGTATATCGAAGCTCATTTTGGACTCCCCACAGACACCTCTTAAACGTCACAAGCAAGAATGATTAATCTAGGAGAAGCTAATCCATGCCAGACAAGTGAAAAGAACAAAAATAAGGCAAGCCGAAAAACACACGTGAGATATACCGCATTTGTTTACATGTTATCCTCACAGGGAAACGTGCCAAAGGGTAAATATTTTGTTCCTATTTTTTATCTTTATTTTGTGAGCTAGTTTGTATCTTTTAAACTTTGATAAAATAACTAATAAAATGCATCGTATTTTGTGAGATAATGTACCTTTTTTAACTTGAATAAAATAACTAATACAATACATCATATTTTGTGAGCTTATATAAAATTCTTTTTAGCTTGCATAAAAATAAAAAAGATAAAATGCATAATAAAATTAAACGATTACCCGAGGACAAGGAGTAAAGAGAAAAATAAAGACCCCGGTTAGTATAACGTAAACCAAAACAAACAGGCGAGAGGCGAGAGGAACGTTTTAATTTCATCACCATTAGTAACTCGAAAACACCTTTGTAAATAAGGTAAGAATAAGTTTATCCGGGCAGTTATTCATGAAGAGTGAAGGGATTTGTTTCTATGGGTGAAAGGAAATGAGATAATTCGATGAACTTGGTTAACGACGTTGCATATTATTGGCGAAAAACTACAGTTGTTTTGCTTTCGTTTCATGTGGTGGCATATAATTGATGTTTACCATGAGTGTTGATTACCGAAAACCAGGGAGTGTGACTGTCAGGTTATAAAGTCAATATCAGATTATCTAATTGAACCAAAGGGAATGGCTTTATAGATTCTGGTGTTTCGTGAAATGTTGGAATTCCATGGTTAAGTTTTTATGATTGTAATCTTGTTCTTGCAGTGTTTTTACAGCTTTTTTAATATTGTTATTATGTTTTAAATTTTATATAGAAGGTGAGACTGAGAAATAAATTCTTGAAAAGCATTATTACTGTGTTAGGTGCAAGTATATTGTGATATTCCAGAATTTCCCTTTTTTTCTTTTCTTACTTGCAGTTTACAAGAATTAAGGCAACCAAGTTGTTCAGTGTTAATCAAATGAAGTAATGTTATCTCAAGAATATTCTTGATTGCTACTCAGGTGAAGAAAGGAATGAGGGAGTGAAAAATAGAGTAAAATTGTTTATGACATTTATAAAACATTTAAATATTTTAGTTAGGCTTTTATTATTTATATATCAGTTATGTTCCCACATATATCTCTTATTATTTCATATTTTTTACTGAATGTTCTTGCCATTTATTCACAG
>NC_061855.1:28264651-28269651 GCF_019202785.1 Penaeus chinensis | reverse complement strand
AATATGATGCACGCGCGCGCGCGCGTGTGTGTGTGTGTGTGTGTGTGTGTGTGTGTATGTGTGTGTGTGTATGTGTGTGTGCGTGTGTGTGTGTGTGTGCGTGTGTGTGTTATTCTTAAATGTTCATATTGTCAATTACCTTTCCCTTTTACAGCAAAATTAATTACCTTCAAGTTCGCAGTCACGTGGAGCATAATATCCGTACCCAGCATCAAAATGAAACTTCAAGTCCGCTGGTACGTAACATGATTTCAGGCATAAAGCGTAATGGTTACGTGCAAACGGGCGGACGGATGGATGAAACAAAAGCAAAATTATGATTACAATAATAATAGTGATAACAATAACCATAATAATAACAATGACAATAGTGATAGTGATAATAATGATAATAATAATAATAACAATAATGGAAATAATGATAATAATAATAATGATAATGATAATAATGGTAATAATAATGATAATAATAATAATCATAATTATTATTATAATAGTAATAATGATAATAGTAACAACAACAACAACAACAAAACAACAATAATGATAATAACAAAACAACAATAATGATAATAATAACAACATAATATTATCCATTGACTTAATAAAGCAATTACGACACTAAATATCACGTGACCAAACAGTAAGACAGATGTCCGCCCCGTTCTATAGCAGCGAAGTTGAGTCGGTTTATTGACTTTCTGGATGGATGAAGCATCGTTTCTGTAAATCTTACAAGCCGAGGCAATTCTCCCGCGTGTGCAATTTAAGGATTCTTCTGCAAAGACGCCTCCATCAATCACTTTAAGAGGAGAGAAAAGGGTTTTAGTGAGCAGGGTGTGAGAACTTTTGCCTTAGCATTTTATTCCTGTCGATTCTTGTTTCGTTGTTGCTATTACTGTTATTGTCATTACTGTTGTTGATATAAATGTCATCCTTAACATTACAATTCTCAATGATATCAGTTACCTGTGTCATCCGAATTATCATTATTATCATTATCAGTTATGTCGCTATTACTATTATCATTCTTATGATAATTAGCACTGTTTATTTATCATTGTTGGTATCACTATACTTTTACTATTATGATTATTTTATTTTTTTATCTGTAATATTAATATTTATCATCACCATCATCAATTATAAGCATTTACTGCTGCTATTATCGCTATTAAAATTGTTTCATTTTGGTTTCGAACTGCAATCATAACAGAAATGAAATATGCAATACCACTGGCAATCATGATATCAATTCTCGGTTTAATATGTGTTTTATTATTGCGAAATCTCCGACCAGAGATTTAAATCATGATAGGGATGAATATGACACTTAATATCGGCTATAATATGACGTACATTACTGTGATCGTAATCATGGTCACAGTTACAAGAATTATGCAGTCATATTATCAAAGGCTCACGATCTACTGTTCATTTGGCCGGCCTGGTGAGGGGTGGGGGTGGGGGCGGGGGCGAACCAATAACTCCAAAATACGGGAACTTCTCTAAATAATACTTACTTAGTTATTTTGGATTACAAAAAAAATTAAACTATAATTTTGTGGTTTCGGAATATAACAAGATGCGAGTACTGGTGTGGGCCATTTTTGCTTTGCGAATTTCCTCGGAAGGACTTGCGTTTGGCAGGTGAAGACGTATTACTGCTGCACTACGGCGATGATCATGTCGATAACAATTTGTTTTGAAAGAACACTTTGAGAGTCAGAGGAAACTACTCCAGAGCCCGGAGACATTAATAATTCCGTTGCAGGGAGTATACCTGCCAACTCCGTTTGTGTAATGATGGGCCAATTTTGCGCTCTCATATCAGCTTGATGTTGCAGTAAACCATTTTAGTATACAACGCAAGCACAAACAACTTTGTATCCAGACTGTATGGATCTGTCAGCGTGTGTTAATTTACCGTTGCTAACGCAGTATTTTTAACACGCATTTAGATACACTGTTTTTTGGGGGGATAATAGACTGAGCTTTTGATATATAAAGGGATGATATATTTTTTAATGTTCATGAGAGCGTACGTGTCATGTCTGCTAGCGTGATTTTATGTAGTAGCTGTTTTTGGAAGTATAGTGCAAATGTAAATTATTCTATCAAAGTGGATGGCAGGTTTAGTTCTGACCTTATGTTCACTATCCTTGCTGTTCTCGGGGCGCCGAAGATAATCCTCATAGCTCCAAATAATCTATTTCTGAGTCTTTACACTTCAAAAAGTGCAGTACATGGTAGTCTACAACTAACCTTATAAAAGCTAAGTAAAATAGTCTAGCGAGCTTAACATTAATGCCATGTCCTTTTCGGACAAGAACTTTCTGCGGTTTCAATCTTCCAGAGGCTCTTCTATAGAGAAACGATCAGGTCTGCATCATTTACGTTCACCCCGAGATATTCATATTTATGACACATGTCAAGCTCCTGGTCTCCTATGTGAAAGGTGGGTAGGGGTATGATATATGGGTTGAGAGCCATTGTTTTCTCAGCGGAGATGACTAATCCACACTCATAATCCCTTGTTGTGAGTTTGTCGAGAATTATTTGCATCCACTGTTGCTCTGACATATACGTCATCAGCATAGCATATAATGGATTCAACTTTCCCAAATGGAATATTTGCCACCAGCTTGTGCATGAGGACATTGAATTGCATAGGGCTGAGAACCCCTCCCTGTGGCGTCCCAAAATCAAAAGATTGTGAAGCGGAACTTCTCACTCCCCTGAGCAAGACACTTGCAGATCTGTTCGAAATATACATTCTATTCCAGTTCAATAATTTACCCCGAATGCCAAAACTTACTAAATGTTCTAGGACAACTTCTTTGTTTGCAATGTCAAAAACTGACTTAAGGTTAAAAAAAAGCAATGCAAAGCAATGTTCTGTGCTACTTCCTGATAGAAATCCGTACAGTGTGAGATAATTCACCTTGTAACCTGTACCTGAGCCTGTTCCAAAATATCCTTTCTAGAACTTTGCATACACATGAGGTTAATGAAATTAGGCGGTATTTATCAGTGTTTGGTTTCGGTAAATGGATGATAACAAGACTGTGAATCTAGGGGCCAGGTAGAATACCTTATGACAAACTTAATATGTACAGGTGCAACAGGGGATTACCAGGTACCTGCTATAAGGCGGAGAACACTATAGGTAATTTCATCCTCACCTCAGGCGGACGCTTTGCCTTTGATTAGTGCATTGTTCAGTTCCTACTCGGTAATCTCAGCAAAATATGAAAGGTCAGTATCAGAACATCCAGTCTCAAAGGAAAGTTTACGTACAATTTTAGTCTGACTAAGGTGATTCTGAATATTTGTGGGAAGTGAGCTCAATTTGGATGCTCCAGCCCATTGACTAAGGAGCATATTTGCTTGTGCAAGAGGACTATGAAACTGTTGGGTGTTAGTCGGTTTGTCTTAAAGTCGACTGTTTTTTTTTCCGGACCTCAGACATTGAGTTGTTATTATTAATGCTTTGTAGGAACTGATCTCGCTTTTGTCCCCTTAATGTTTAGAATCACCGACCCACTTTGGTTATTTTGAACGTTGTGCTTTGTTGCTCATTAAGATTTTCTTTGGACAGATCCAGGTGTTGTAGTAATCAGTGACCACTTTCGTCATGTCCATGGATAATTATTCAACACTCGTTATTGTGTAATCGTTAAAGTGGGGCTCGAAGCAAGGAGTATTATATATTTTAAGTCTTTTTTTGCAGATTGACTATTATCAACGGCGTATCTCGTTACTGTTGCAAAGTGGTCACTGATTAGCTCTCTTCCATGCATGCTTCTGACGTTATTATGCACAAGATCCCTTCCTATTATCTGACCTCCCCCCCCTCCCCGCCACGTGAATTTCCCTATCTGTATCATATACAGTCTTAGATCTATTGGTCACAAAATTTCTTAAAATTTCCCATGCATATTGTGCCGTGATTCTGAAATTTGGGCAACGAATCAGTTTGAAACTTGTTACACCTTACGTATACAATGTAAAGAGAGAGAGAGAGAGAAAAAAAAAAAAACAGAGGCTGTTTGTATAAGTGCTGATACTGCACATTGTTGTCATCGGACTTCTGAACCAGCTTATACTGTATGGTGTCACTAACATAAGTCAATAGACCTATCAATCCTGTATTCGTATAATAGTGGTACCTTCTAATTCTAGGAGCGGTTTTTATTTTAGTGGTTGATGTGAAGGGCTCTTGTAGACAGATAACGTCAACATTATTAATATGAATATAGCAAAGCAAGTCGTTAATTTTACGGCTGACACCACGAGAGAAAAGTAATTGTTTTCTTGTCCTCATAACACCCTATTATGAGATGTTTGGTCTGATCTTTGTTTGATGAAGCTTTTTAATTTACATATGTTTTGTATACCAATGCATATTTCTGTTGCTTCTTGCTTATTTGCAAAGATTCTGCGCAATTGATATTATACGTATAATTCGTACCTGTTATCTTTTGTTGAGTGTTTTCCCACAGATCTTCCGGTTCCTGCACACATTCGTCGGTGTTATTTGGGCTGTCGCCAACGTTATCAGATGATTCGTCAATGGTAACATGTGTGATATTTATAGTAGTATTAGAAACCTCATTCGTATCTTCATTATCACTGACATCATTAGGAACGATATTTTTCCTGTATACACTGGCACTTTCTCTTTCCATTTACCTATTCTTTAAAATCAATCTCAGACTTCCACAGTCGAATAGAGCACGGCTTTATGTACCTTCCGAAGAAATGGAATTCATTAGGAGGCGGTTGTTCCCCCGCTCCATACAATGATGATCCAGGGGCTGTTCGTCTTTATAAACACTCATTTTTTCATCTTCAGGAGCCTCCTTCGGAAACATGGTAACCGGATATTCCCCATACCTTTTGTTTCTTCTGAGAGTCGTCTTTGCTCTCGAGGACGTAGCGAGAGGATGTCCATTTCCCCTGCACCATGTCCCTCATCCACCTAATTATGTCTGTGG
>NC_061855.1:28247151-28249651 GCF_019202785.1 Penaeus chinensis | reverse complement strand
ACACACACACACACACACGCACAAAACACATACACAGGCACACACATACAGACTCACACACATACACACACACACACACACACACACACACACACACACACACACACACACACACACACACAACACGTACACACACACACACACACACGCATACACACACACACACACACACACACACACACATACACGCACACACATTTACTATTACTGGTATTGATATTCTCATTAGCATTTCGTCATATTATCACTAGTGTTATATATGATTCATCAATATTTCTAGAATAAACTAGAAAATCGGCATAATAGTAAAGGGAATGATCGGCTATACAGAAAGAACGATGCAAACATGAGTTGATGTATGTAAAACCAAGGCGTGGAAGAGAAAATCGTTTATTATACATACACATTTTTAAAGCTTGGAGGATTTTAAAGGATCTTATTCTAGCACAGTGTCAGATTTGGACAATAATTTCGAATATATATGCACACACACACACACATTCACCCCCCCCCCCCACCCACACATCCACATCCCCCACACACACCCACACCAACACACACACACACACACACACACACATACATCGCCCTCCCCCCACACACACACCCACACACACAAACACATCGGCCCCCCCCCACACACACACCCACGCCCACACACACACACACGCATCCACACCCACACACACACACCCACACACACACACGCATCCACACCCACACACACACACAAACACATCCACATCCACACAGACACACACCCACACACCCCACACACACACGCATCCACACCCACGCACACACACACAAACACATCCACACTCACACAACCCACACACCCACACACAAACACACACACACATACACACATACATATCAACATGTTCTCGCATTGCTGACCTAAGGCGACCGGAAGAGAAAAAAAAATATGAAAGATAGAGAAACATATAAGCATTTGCTCACGTATCACCGTATTTTCAACTGCGCAGATGTAAAATACTCAAAACATTTCTTCTGATTCTACCCTTACACTGTGTCTCCTTTATGCGAATGAGGAAATACGTTGAAAATAGCGAAATGATGCGTTAATGTACTCTATCTCATAAAAAATGAACTCTTAGTTAATTTACTAAGCTTTTATTCAGATACATTTTTTTTTTTTTTTTTTTTTGAGTCAAGTACTCTCACTGTCAGTTATAAATGCTAATTTAATCTTAAGAGTAATATGATGTTTCCTAATGTGAAAAGGGAAAATGTAGGATAAGGAAGCATTGTGGATAAGGAAGAATTGTGGATGAGGAAGCATTGTGGATGAGGAAGAATTATGGATGAGGAAGAATTGTGGATGAGGAAGAATTGTGGATGAGGAAGAATTGTAGATGAGAAAGAATTGTGGATGAGGAAGAATTGTGGATGAGGAAGAATTGTGGATAAGGAAGAATTGTGGATAAAGAAGAACTGTCGATGAGGAAGAATTGTCGATGAGGAAGAATTGTGGATGAGGAAGAATTGAGGATGAGGAAGAATTGTGGATGAGGAAGCATTGTGGATGAGGAAGAATTGTCGATAAAGAAGAATTGTCGATAAAGAAGAATTGTGGATGAGGAAGAATTGTGGATGAGGAAGAATTGTGGATGAGGAAGAATTGTGGATGAGGAAGCATTGTGGATAAGGAAGAATTGTGGATGAAGAAGAATTGTGGATGAGGAAGAATTGTGGATGAGGAAGCATTGTGGATGAGGAAGAATTGAAGATGAGGAAGAATTGTGGATGAGGAAGAATTGTGGATGAGGAAGCATTGTGGATAAGGAAGAATTGAAGATGAGGAAGAATTGTGGATGAAGAAGAATTGTGGATGAGGAAGAATTGTGGATGAGGAAGAATTGTGGATGAGGAAGCATTGTGGATAAGGAAGAATTGAAGATGAGGAAGAATTGTGGATGAAGAAGAATTGTGGATGAGGAAGAATTGTGGATGAGGAAGCATTGTGGATGAGGAAGAATTGTGGATGAGGAAGAATTGTGGATAAGGGAAAATGTAAGATAAGGAAGAATTGTGGATAAGGAAGAATTGTGGATAAAGAATTATGGATAAGGAAGAATGGTGGATAAGAAGAATTGTGGATAAGGAAGAATCGTGGATAAGAAGAATTGTGGATAAGGAAGAATCGTGGATAAGAAGAATTGTGGATAAGGAAGAATCGTGGATAATAATTGAAACTACAATTCCTTTCGTTATTCATCTTCTTTACAGTATCATCCTTTAATTTTCATTTTCTTTATATATTTTATTTTTTAATTTTTTTTGTCCATCTCTCCCTTTAGCGCATGTTCTTATTTCCCAATTTTTATCTGTTTATTTTCTTTCCACCTTTAACCTTCTCCTATCCACTGTTATCCACCCATTTCACCTTTAACCCTTTCTCTATTTTTTGCGTTTTTTCTTTCTTTTCTTTTCTTCTCCCTTCCCCTTTGTGACATAACATTTGCATTCAAAAGTC
>NC_061855.1:28237151-28244651 GCF_019202785.1 Penaeus chinensis | reverse complement strand
TGAAAATATTTTACGTTATCTTATTTTGATATTACTAATGTTTATAACATTATAGTAATTATAATGTTTAAAATAAAGATAACACCATCGATATTCATAGCACTAATCAAAAATACATTTTCCTTCCAATTCAAGGAAAGGTGAAATCAGGCAAGGCACAGCCATCTATGTGTAGAGACATTTCACAAAAAAAAATATAAAGAATGAACACAACAATTTCCCCATCTTTTATTCATTTCCCCCGGCGGCAGTGGATAAAGTTTTATAATTTAATTAGTTACTAATATTTCACCCATCGGATTTCTTCCCTAATGTAGTTATTTGTAAAATAATTTCAGCCAATCACAGTCATCGTTAGAGACCGATCTCCACTCACGGAATACTACGCACTACACAAGTATTGCCAAATGAAAATAATCACCTCCAGACTCGTGTAGCAGTTAGAAATGTGGGGAACTGTACATATTTTCTGTTGGCGACTTTTCAAGCTGTCCTTTTCTGCCAATGTTTCACATAACCAGTCTCTCGGTCTGGGTATTAAAATTCATGTGTATAGATTATTAAAATGAGGCTGACAAAGGACAGCACAGGTGGAGAGGAGGCATAAATAGAACGGGGATTCAACGCCAAGTATCATGCAAGCTTATATTTCAGTGATATGGGAAAAACCGGCTCAACATGCGGAAGGTTTATTATACTTATTTATTTATTAATTCATTTATGTATTTGTACAATTGTTTTTACGTGTCGGGAAGAGAGCCAAGCCACGTCTGACTCTTGCTATTCCTCGAGGGTCAGTCTGTATAGATTAACATGCCTTTTTCCCATGGTTGTTTATGAGGTGGATATGAATACATTAAAATATGCACACACACACACACACACACACACACACACACACACACACACACACACACACACACACACACACACACATAAACACAAACACACACACACACACACACACACACACACACACACACACACACACACACACACACTCACACACGAGAACAAGAATGTACATTATTCTGAAACGGTCGACCAGTTCTTAAATACTTCGCAAAAAGGAAGTCCGTGTGTACGCAGTCAGAAGCGAAACAGTTTTATTACGAGGTCTCAGTCCGGAAGGAAAAGATTTCCGAAAAGTTACTTCAAAGCGACGAAGTCAATAAGGATGATTTGTTTCGGGGGACTCCGTGGGAGGAGATTGGGGGCCTTTATATCACTCTCTTTTCCTCTCTCTCTCTCTACTGCCTCTACTTCTCCCCCCCCCCCCCCCTCCGCTCTCTCTCTCTCTCTCTCTCTCTCTCTCTCTCTCTCTCTCTCTCTCTCTCTCTCTCTCTCTCTCTCTCTCTCTCTCTCTCTCTCTCCCTCCCTCTCTCTCTATTACCTCTACTCCCCACTCCCTCTCTTCTCTCTTTCTCTCGATCTACTGCCTCTACTTCTCCCCCCCCCTCCGCTCTCTCTCTCTATCTCTCTCTCTCTCTCCCTCCCTCTCTCTCTATTACCTCTACTCCCCACCCCCCCTCTTCTCTCTCTCTCTCTCCCTCCTCGCCCTCTCTCTCTTCTGTCAGTCTATCTATCTGTCTCTTTATAACTCTATCTCTTTGTCTCTTTTGCTGTATCCATCTGTTTCCTTCTCTTTCTGTCTCATCTTCTGTCTGTCTCTATTTCTCCTCTCCGTGTCCGTGCTTATGCATTGTGCTTGAGTCTTTAACCGGTTCAATTAATTACCACATCAGATGTGATGCAAAATAGATTTTAATAACATAACAAAAACCGATAGTCGGAAATGCCAAACTGGTTTTGTCATTTGCTTTAATATATTGCAATACTGCAAATGCAACTTAAAAGATTATTAGTATTTAACATCAGAGGATAACAATGTATAACTGAATTTCCTATTCCTTTGTGAAATACATCCCTGGAACAATTAAGTCGTTGCATTTGCTATATCTAGAAGTAACAATAAATGAAATAAGGAATGAATAGATGAATAAATGGACACTTAAGCTATGAACGAATGAAGAGATTTTACGTTAATAGTTATATTTATTACATGTTGATCTCTTTTCAGTTGTTTATACGAGGTCGTATCTACGATTTATTCGTTTTAATGTGATCTTTTGTAGACAGTGTTTGGTGGTTTCAGATATAATGATATGTTTAAGAATAAATAATTGTTATTTTTTTCGTTTTTTTTTTCTTTTATCTATATGCTTGTCTTTATTTCTCTTTCTTCCTGTCCCTAATCGGTCTTTGCTTCTTCCTACCTGTTCTTCGCGGTCTTTATTTATTTATTTTTTTTCCTGTTCCTCTCGGTTTTTCTTTCCCTTTCTCCCTGTCCCTCGATTTTTCTCTTTCTTTCTTTGTATCTCGCTCCCTCTTTCTTTCTTTCTACTTCTCCATTGCTCTCTTCTCTCTCTCTCCTTTTCCTCCCTTTCATCCTTCTTGCCATTCTCTCACACCTTTCTCTTGATTTCTCTTCCAGTTTTCTCCTATCTCTCTCATTCCCTCTTTCTTGTTGTTCTACTTCTCCTCCACTTCTCTCTTCTTTCTCTCTCTCCTTCACCTCCCTTTCATCCTTCTCGCCATTCTCTTACACCTTTCTCTTGATTTTCCTGTTTCTCCTTTTTTTTCCTATCTCTCTCACTCCCTCTTTCTTTTTTCTACTTCTCCTCCACTTCTCTCTTCTTTCTCTCTCTCCTTCACCTCCCTTTCATTCTTCTCGCCATTCTCTCATACTTTTCTCTTGATTCTCCTGTTTCTCCTTTTCTTTTTCTCCCGTGTTCTGCCTCTTAACCCCTTTTTTGCCTTTTGTTGGGGAAAATCCGTGAGGGCCAAAAACCAATCTATTTCGAGTGACGTCCGGACAAATAGGCCTATACAGGTGGTTAATTGCTCTATTTCATTTTGAATTAATGAAACTTCCCCAATAACCAGGCCTATTTGTCTTGCTTTATATTTTTGCTGTTTCGAAAGACTATCGAATTAAAATGGAATTATACTTTAAGCTCGGCGTCCGGGCAGTTTGTCTCGTCTCTTTGGAATCTTGTTTCGTTTCTCTGATACACGCACACGCACACACACACACGCACATGCACACGGACACACACACACACACTCACACATACACACGAACACAGACATACATACACACACACGCACACACACACATGCACACGGACACACACACACACACACACACACACACACACACGCACACACACACACACACACACAAATATACATACACACGTATACATATATACACATACTTACGCAAACACACACAGGTATATTCATATGTGTATATCAACGCATATATATCCCAACATATTCGCTCTAACCGCAAGCCATCCTTAACTTCGACCCCCCCTCCCATGCCCCCCCCCCCCCCCGAGAGATCAAACCTCCCCCCCCGTGCCCCCTCGAGAGAGCAAACCTTCCCCCTCCCCCCCTCGCCGAAAACTCGTATTTCACGATGGTATCGAGTCGTTTAGCTTTTTCCAGGATCTAAAGGCGAAGCCGGATCACCAATATAGTCGAGTGGGTGGCCTATGGGCGGCCTATCCACGATTCATTTTTTTATTTCAGTCCGTCAGCATCTCTGGGCGCGGGGACACAGAAGGGAGGGTTAGCGTGTTGATCCTCAGTTAGAAATGGACCGCGTGAGTAAGTATAGGTCGGGGAAGTATAATGATCGTAATAGTGATAATAAGGATTAGAAGAAGGAGAAGATGAAGAAGAAGAAGAAGAAGAGGAAGAAGAGGAATAATAATAAGGAGAAGGAGGAGGAGGAGGAGCAGAATAAGAAGAAGGAGAAGAAGAAGAAGGTGAAGGAGAAGGTGAAGGTGAAGGAGAAGGTTAGGGAGAAGGTGAAGGGAAAGGAGAAGGAGAAGAAGAAAAGAAGAAGAAGAAGAAGGAGAAGGAAAAGAAGGAGAATAATGACAATAATAAGAATGATAATAATAATAAGGAGAATAAAAAAAAAAAGAATTACAGCGAAAGAAAAAAAAGTAAAGAAAAAAAGAAAAGTAAGAAGAAATAGAAGAAGAAAAAGAAGAAGAAGAATAAAGTTCGAGCGCGTCGGGGAGGGCAGCCCTTTCGAACCCGCTTTCCTGATTCCTCGGACCATTCTCAAAAGTGTCTGAGCCAGAAAAATCGCCTCAAATTTTGTCTGAGACGTTTTCTGAGCGTATTCCCAACCAATTTGTTTCAGGCAGGCGTTGTGCCACATCAAACGAATACTTTTATGGTCTTCAAAATAATGTATATCTGATATTCATTCTCAGATTATACTAATGTACACGTTCATTATCATTAAAACTTGACATAAATCAAATGAATTAAACGAACATTTAAATCATTTACATCGCTCATTTGCGCTAATCAGTTTATTTCATATTCATAAATACCTTCGAATGTATGCAACTCTATTTTCCTTTAGGAAAATAATCTAATGAGCTGGAGTAACACATATAAATGCATAATTACATGAAAAGAACATGACGATCATTGAAAATATGATCAAACATAGTTAATGATGTGTTTTTTCTTAGAGAAAAATATATGATATACGGGAGTAACACGTATAAAAAGGCCTTGTTATAGAAAAGCACTTGTTGAGGGACAACTGTCATTTTTTTTCACAAGCAAAACTAACACCATGGTATACGATTTTATAAGAATGAGGGATGATTCTTTTACGGATGAGTAAAAAATATGTATTTTGCTGATTTCTTGAAATTAATAAACACTGAAATGACATTGGGAATAAGAAGAACTATGAATACACAAATAGATTTTATTTCACAAGGAACTCATGATACAGCAAAAGTTAAATTAACTTTATAATTTTGGTTCACTTTCAGTATAAGATTATTAGAGAAATTAAAGATAATTATTTCATGAATGTGTAAATGATTATATATTTTGCAGATTTTCTGTATAAATCTTGGTTTGCTGAATAGCATGAACTATTTATAAAATGGTGAAATTAATATCCTTTGTGTTCTCTAAAATATTGTTTTTGAAGGGAAAAAAATATAATTAATATAAATTGAAAATACCTCTATAATTCTGTCTCACTTTAGTAAAATAAATGAGCATTCATATGGTTATAATAAGTACACAAATGGATTTCATCATCATTTCACAAGAAATTCAGGCTAATAAAAGTTACAAGAAACCAACAAGATATCATTTCTACTTTATTCATCGAAAATCTTATATTTACTACTATATATATAGGTCTGGTCGAACTGCCCAATCCATAACCTCCTAGGTCGTCCCACGGACCTCCTCCACCCATGATTGTCTCGCAAAGAGACAACCTGATGGGCAGGGTCATCCACAGGGAAACGATCTAGGTGCCTATATAGCCTGAGATGACGATCCCGGATTATGCAAGTAACAGGTCCCATGCCAGTCTCACGGTGTAGCCGTCGGTTGGACACGTGTTCCTGCCAACTGTACCCCATGATCCGGCCTTGTTACAAACGGCATCAAGGCGAGACTCCAAGGCACTAGGCAGCGTCCAGGTTTCGCTTCCATAGAGAAAAACTGGCAGTATCAAGGCCTTGAAGACATGTAGCTTGGTTCTGGTTCTACATAGGTACCGACATCTCCAAATGTTCTTTTGACTTCTTGGTCTGACAGCCCAGAGACATGGACTTTGCTACCAAGGTATGCAAATAATTTCAACGTCCTCACCGCAAGTACTGATCGACCGAATGGGCTCCCCTAACAGGCCCCCAAAGTCCTGAATCTTGGTCTTGGTCCAGAAGACCTCTAGGCTCAAGGGCTTCGCCTTATTGCTAAATGCTAAGAGCCGTCACCAGTGTTTCGAGAGACTTAGATACTCACTGACTTTGGATAGTAGCTCTGCCCATTATCCAGTCCATGCAGGTGTTGAAAAGTGTTGGTGCAAGGACACAGCCTAGCCTCACCCCTGAATTTACAGGGGGAGAAGTTCGACAAGTTCCCAACACACTTTACAGCACTTATAGTACCGGTATAAAGGCTTGCTATTAGGCCAGTAATCCGTGTCGAAATTCCTTTTAATCCAGACTGCTCTGGTCTCTGGTGTTTTAGTAAACGGTCAAAGATCTGTTTCAGAGGAATGTGGGCGAAAACCTTGCCTGGTATACTGAGCAGTGTAATACCATGGTAGTTGCTATAGTACGATCCCTTTCCCCCTTCCAGAGAGGGATGACCACACACCTCAACAGGTCGGGGGGAATAGAACCAGACTGCCAGACGGCAGGCAAGACTGCATGCAAGCCTTGTGCCATAGGTTCACCCCCAGCCTTTAGCAGTTCAGCAGGGATATCACATATGCCTATGGCTTTCCCACTCTTCACAGCTGGTTACTGCACTGAAGTCGCCCAGAACAATGCGTATGTCTCGCTGGGGACAATTGTCTGTCACCTCAACTCCCAACTGCTTCAGTTCAGCAGAGGTAAGCGTTCATCTTGATGGAAGGACTAGATCTTCGCTCGCTCTTCCATGCCCACCGACTCTGCCCCAAATAAAGGGGGTCGGCAGGCTGTGATTCTCCTTTGGGCTTTGCCCCACAGGCCTCAAACTGGGTTGGCGCCTGCCAGGGCGCAGGTGGGACGAGAAACTCTCGTTTCCATCCTGTGCCCTAGCATTTGGCCTCCCAACGAAACCCACAGCCCGCCTCACTTACTGGGTGTGAAGGACAGCACCCCCCCCCCCCCCCAGCATATCCATTTATTTCTGACGTTACTGGGGGAAGGAAGACTGGCATGGCCCAACTTCTCCGAGCCGCCCACAGGGTAGCTGAAGGGCAGGAGTTGGTACGTTGCTATTCCGAGATCCCCCACAGTTGAGCCTGGGACCGCAAAGTGCCCAGTTTCCATTGGTGGCCACGAGGAGTCACTGCAGAAGTCTCGATGACCGAGAGGCTGTGAACTAGCAGGGGAGGCTTATGCAGAGCTGCTCTTTTTTTGGCATTAGGTTAGCCAGCGGTGGCAGCTGCAAGCGAGAAGCACTTAATACTATTTAGGCTACCACACTATCACTTCATATCACCCTGAGCATGAAGCACCCACCCATTCTGTATATATATTTATTATATATATATACATATATTATATATATACATATATCATATATACATATATTATATATAGGCATATATTATATATACATATATTATATATATACATATATTATATTTATATATATATATATATATATATTTTTTTTTTTGTTTCCTATGTATTTGAATTTGTACTGGTTGACCAATGATCCTTTCCCAGGGAAGTAGCTGGTTAGGTAATCATATCTACTATAGACTCGCCCACTACCCTAAGTTTGATTTACCCAATATATGCAAATCCGTGCGATGTGAGTGTGGATGAATACACAGACACTCACATGCGCACATGTGTGTGCGGATATGCACGTGTATATATATATATATATGTATATATATACATACACACACATATATGTATATGTATACAT
>NC_061855.1:28197151-28199651 GCF_019202785.1 Penaeus chinensis | reverse complement strand
AAAGGGAGATGCGGAGGAGGAAACAAGGGAAACAGAATATATTTTCGGAGGAAAAGGGAATGGGTAAGAGGAACGGAGAGACGGGTTTGAGAAAAGGAGGGAGTGGGTGGGGGGGGGGGAGGGAAGAGGAAAAGGGAGAGAAGGAAGTGTGTGTATGTGTGTGTGTGGGGGGGGGGGGGGGGAGAAGCTAAACTTAAAATGAATTGGATTTTCGTACTCTCTCAAAAACAGCTTTTGTCCAAATTGAATGATTATGGGTCATCCACAACAATTAATCTTAGATTACATAACAATACGCTTTCATAATACAGACTCACTCACTCATAACCCTAATACAACCTTTTCGGTCTGTATTCGGGCTCTCAGTATTCAAAGATGTATATATTTTTTATTAACCCACTTTTACTACTCTGGCCAGACCACAAAGAGACAGAATAAACGCGGAAAGTCTAGGGAGAGGAACGGGAGATCAAACTAATCAGAAAAGTGATTTAAAACTCGTTCGTTTTTGTGGTTTTACAATCCACCTGGTTGTCTCATTTAAGATATTGCATGTTTGATGATATTATACGTTGCCTTGATTATTTACTTATTATCTATGAATGCAACAAATCATTAGTGTGTTTGTATATAACACTACATGTTAATACTAAACAATATGTAATATGCTGAAATACATATGCAGATTGATACGTTCTAGTAAAACACTCGACTGATTGATACTAGACGAGGTTCCATTTAAAAAATGTCCGAATGTGCTAATAAGCGGAACACAGAGAATGCAGTTAATTTTACCCTCCGCCGGTTGCCGTCAAAGCTTCCATGTATCATTCCCCTATCGACTTATTTTTCCCATTGAAATTCCTCGACGCCGATGAAGTCTGGAGAACAATTCCTTTGAGTTAATTTCCCCGTGGACTTTGCCAAGAGGTGTGGGTGTTAGGTATTTCTCGACTGGATATCACCCGATAGAAATGGATACTTTGCATTGGCGAAGTTTCACATCGATTGTAACCCGAGCTTCCATTAGGATGGCTTAATGCCACGAACGCTTTTCGAAGCGTGTTTCGAATCCTGTCTCGAGGAGCAGCCGATCAGCAAATCACAGAGAAACATTTCGAGATTTCCGTCCGTGATCAGAAATGGGAACCGGTGTCGTCCACAAGCTCGATGTAGTATTCAGCTGGGGACACTTTACTCTGTGGAACTCTCCTGAGTACATCGTCTGTAGATGTTTTGAAGTTAATTCTGAGGCAAAGGCAGACTTGGAGGCTCGACAGAACAATGCAGCGCTGCAGGGATTAATCTTACCAGTGGATCAGATATCAATTTCTTGGAAATTTATTTCCTAAACGTGCCGTAATTTGGATATATACAGGTTATACTGTACACACACACACACACACACACACACACACACACACACACACACACACACACACTCACACACACACACACGCACAAACACACACACACATATATACACACACATACATATATGTATATGTATATATATACCTATAAATATAAATACACACACACACACATATATATACATATACATATACATATACATACGTACACACACACACACATCTCTCTCTCTCTCTCTCTCTCTCTCTCTCTCTCTCTCTCTCTCTCTCTCTCTATATATATATATATATATATGTATGTATATTAAATATATACACACATAGTATACACACATACATACGTGTACATACTACACACACACACACATACATATATACATACATACATACATACATATGTATATATATGTATATATGTGTGTGCGTGTATCACACACACACACGTATATGTGCGTATGTATATGTGCGTATGGGTGTATGTGACAGAGAAACATAGGGTTTCTAACTACACTAATTTAGAAATGTTCAGGAGAACATAAACTGATATACGAAAGAACAGGCTGAAATTCTGAATTCTGTCTAGAATTATAGAATGTATCTAAGTACATTACTATTACATGTTAACTAATTTCTCTTTTCATTTTCTAGATATCTAATTATTATTTTATTTTATATATATTCTTAAACTCAGAGTAACAAATAGCAAAAGCACAAAAATGCATATAGTATACCAACCTACCGACTCTGTAGTTTCCGAATTCTTCACGAACTGGTAACTTAAAGCCCATGATGATCGAATACTAGAACCAATATAGGAGAATTTATTATGAGAAATTGCCCGTAAAAGAATGCATTGTCTCATGTTTTATGGAGGTTATATCCACTAGAGATACTTACAAAATAGCCCTCAGGTCTCATCAATGACGAGGAAGACAATAATTCAAGGCTCTCCCCGGTGCACTGGAGGGAGACAGACGCGCCAAAAACACGAGGGTGTCAACAGGATCAATGAAGATCTAATTCACGCCCTCGCCTCATTGTTCTCCCCGCTGCAAAGAGAGCAGGGATTAGGCAGGGCCACTTTTAACTGCTGTCGTTATTAGCTCCATAATCATCTATCATTCTTG
>NC_061855.1:28182151-28194651 GCF_019202785.1 Penaeus chinensis | reverse complement strand
ATAGACGGTCTATGGCACTTTCTTTGTGGTGAAGTTCTAACTTTCTTTCCCCCACAAAAAAACATCACAGACAATCCTCACCATAGCCTGCCTTGCATAAAATAGCAGTCTTCCGAAAATATTTTATTATTTAATTTATTTTTATCTATTTATTTACTTATACGCTTCACCTTATCAAGTTAGGGTTGTACAAATCAAACTAGTAGTCCAAGAAAAACACACATATATGTGTGTGTTTGTTTGTGTGTATGTGTGTGTGCGCGCGTGCGTGAGCGTGTGCGTGTTCGTGTGTGTTTGTGTGTGCGTACGCGCGTTCGTGTGCGTGCGTGCGTGTGTTTGTGTGTGTGTGTGTGTGTGTGTGTGTGTGTGTGTGTGTGTGTGTGTGTGTGTGTGTGTGTGTGTGTGTGTGTGTGTGTGTGTGTGTGTCTGTGTGTGCTCGCTCGTGCGTGCGTGTGCCATAATGACATATAAAAGAAGGAAGAAAAGGGGAGAGCACTGCCTTCAAAATTCCCAAGGAAATTAATAAGACCTTCTATGACACAATCCTCTCCCAATACATTTTTCAGTGTATATGGGGGAGACAAGTACATACGTCTTTGGTCTGAGAATATTGCACATCTTTCCACTACATGTGTGACCATTATTAGATTTGTATCCCTCACAACGTGTTTCAGTTTAAGCCATGATTAGCCCATGAGTCAGTCTTGTGTGCCCGATTCTTAGTCTTGTTAATACAACTTAGTCTTGTTAATACAATTTGTATGTTGGGATGGATGCTGGTCACCCAACTGCCAAGGTCATATCTAATCTTTCGCAGTTTTGTTTCTAGAGGTATGCCTCCATTGTTCCTCCATTTATCATGAAGACAACTCCTGATGCTAGGTTTCAAGTCAGTATGTGGGAGAGAAAAACAAGCATGACAGGGCTGAGTGGCACCTGCCTTGGCCTTCTGATTAACTTGCTCATTCCCACTGATGCCAACATGCGCTGGCACCCTACACAGCTATCTTTTCACGTGCTGACATAGGTGCAAGCCAATCTTGAACCTTGAATCTTAATGAGTTTAAGATTTTGATTGCTTGCAAGGCACTCCGAGTCACAATATATTACAGTAGAATGGTTCTTAAGATCTCTAGCCATTTTGACTAGATACTACATACGTTTTTGGTCTGAGAATGTTGAAATGGATGCTGGTCACCAAACTGCCAAGGTCATCTCTAATCTCTCGCATTTTTTTTTTTTTTTTTGTAGAGGTATGCCTCCACTGTTCCCTCCATTTATCGTGAAGACAACTCTTGATGCTGGGTTTCAAGTCAGCTGCCTTGGCCTTCTGATTAGCTCGCTCATTCCCACTGAAACCAATATCTTTTCATGTACTGACATCAATGCAAGCCAATCTTGAACCTCCCTCACTACTGGATGTGATTATTTTAAGCTCATGATTGCTTGCAAGGCATTCCGAGAGTCACAATACATTACAACTGAATGGTTCTTAAGAGCTCTAGTCATCTTGACTGTTGCAAAGAAGGCATGTAACTCTGAAGCAAAATACGAGGCTGCTAGAGAAAGACTACCAAATGCAGTCTTCCTTCTCTCTGATTTTCCCAATTCCAACCAAATCCAGCTCGACTTGATAGCTCCAAGGGGGAATCGGGGATTTTCAAAAGCCAGAACCTTAGTGAGATTTAAATTAAGATATTCCACAAGATTCCTCATTCTCCTACCATAGGGTCGGCTATCCTCAAAGGGGTTAACAACCAATCTGGATGTAGATCCCGGAATCCTTTGTAGTCTCGTGTTGTAAATCAAGTTCATGTAGGCCTAGTGTAATGAAAGAGATAGTTCTCCACTCTCAACATGCAGTGACTCCACAGGTGAAGACCTGAAAGCCCCTGTACAGATTCTGAGAGCTTCATTATGAACTGAGTCCAACATCCGGAGAACAGTGGGAGTTGCAGATGAATAAGCCTCACATCCATAGTTGAGTTTACTATGAAGAAGTGCTTGGTAAAGCCGCAGAAGCACTGTGTGGTCTGCACCCAAAGATAGGTGTGAAAGAACCTTTAAAATACCAAGCGCTTTTGTAGCTTTCACCTTTAACTGTTTGATGTGAAGCACCCATGAAAGCCTTTGGTAAAAAATTAGACCAATGTACTTTATATCTTGGACAAAATGCAGTGGGTTTGCTCCTAAATAGAAGGAAGGATGGAACTTTCCTCATTTGTGGAAATGCATAACCATGTTCTGGCTTGGAGAAAATTGGAACCCATGTATGTTGCCTATTGCACAACCTGATATATTGCAGTCTGTATGTGTCCTTGCACATCCTGTAAGCTTCCTCCTGAGCAGTACAGTGTAAAGTCGTCCACAAACAGACTACACAAAACAGAACCCGGGAAGACCTTTACGATGTCATTTATAGCAAAGGCAAACAAGGTCACACTTAAGATACTCCCTTGTGTGACCCCTTCCAGCTGATCTTCCAGGTTAGAGAAGCTGTTTCTCACTCTCACTCTAAACTTCCTGTCAGCAAGGAAGCTTTGTATGAAGGTAGGTAATGCTCCTCTCAAACCAATGTCATACAGCTTCATGAGTATGCCATTCTTCCAAGTGGTATCATAAGCGTTTTCAAGGTCAAAGAAAACTGATAACATGTGACATCGCTGTGAAGGAATTCTGTATAGCAGTTTCCATTCTCACAAGTGCATCTGTGGTCGATCTCAATTTTCTATTGATATGTGGCCAGAACATTTTCCTTTTCTAGGAAAAGTTCCATAAGGAACTTTTGGGAGCTCTCTGGTAAGTGAGATATAATTTGGTATGGAACATTGTCACTTCTGCTGCAGTCCTACTGAAGAACGACACTGGGTGTCGTTCCTGTTCAGGCTGAAGAATGGAGAATCGGGCAGTGTAAGATGCTCCAGAGGATCTCTGCCATGGATTTAGCTAGCTAATTTGCAACATCTTTTTCGTCTGTGAGGATTATATATATCTTTTCCCATACCCATACTAAAAGGGTCCCAGAATTAAAAGAGAAATCATGCTGCCTCTACAACGTCCGTCTAGCCTCCTTTAGCACTCATTTGGTTTTGGCTCAGGTCTGTTTGTAATGGATCAAGGTTACATTGCTTGGGTATCGTTTCAACTACCTTAATGCAGCTTTTCTTGCTCTGACAGCTTGTTGGCATTCATCAGGTCACCAAGGTACTGGATCAAGGTTATATCGCTTGGGCGTCGTTTCAACTTCCTTAATGCAGCTTTTCTTACTCTGACAGCAGACCACCATGGTACCGGAACTGCCTGCTACTTCTGGGAATGGATGCCTCTGCTGCAAGGTGAAATCGTGATGCTAGGTAATTAACAGCATCTTGAACACACTTGAAATCATTCACAGCACCTTGCAATACTGCAGTTGATCTAAAAAGATTTCAGTCTGCATGTTCAAGTCACCATCTCTGCACTCCATTGGTTGGAATACCATTCACCTCCTCCAAAAGTATTCGAAAGTGGTCGTTTCCATGACCTGCCAAGTGAAATTCAACTGTGAATTGACAGGTCAATATTGGAGAAAGTCCCAGTTTGAATTTGGAGATGTGCAGGTATGTCACTGTTCAGTAAGACTGCATCTACACTTCGGAACAAGGACTCCAAAGCCCTTCCTCGAGGGTTGCACAAAGTGTTTACCCAAGGGTGACGCCAACTATTGAAATCTTCCAAGAGTAGAAATGGATGAGGCAACTGCCCAAGTAGATCTTCCAAATCATCTATGTTGAGATCATGTGGAGGGAGGTAGATGGATGCAACAGTGTTCAACTGCAGTGTCGTCTGCAGCTGGATGGCCTGGAAGGGAATATCCTAACGTACCATCACTGCTACTCCTCTATGAGGCCCATTATCAAAGTTCCCATAATGGGCTTGAACTTGGAATCCTCTCAGGGAAATTGGACAATTTTTCCTGGTCATAATCTCTTGTTGGCATACACAAACTGGGTTACATGAAGCTACGGATGTTGCCGTTCTTCCCATTTTGCATGAATTCCCTGACAGTTCCATTGGATTAGGATATCCAGTTCTTCAGGTTGACAAACTACTCCATAACGTTTGGCAACACCTGTGGTTAAGGCCCGCCCCACACCTTTAGGCTGTCCCTTTCCAGCATCTTGGGAGTACCTTTTGTTGGGTTGTTTACCTGTGGAACTAGTTATCAAAGACTTCCTGTGGACAGGCTCAGGATTTCTTTGCCTGGGCAAAGGACAGACCTGAGCCTTTGGTTCAAGAGCATTCTGTCTAGCAGCAGAGACCCCTGTGGGGGGGCAGCTGGGGCTGTTACCGTAGAGGCCTCTGGAGCCTTGACTGATGACTCCAAAGACCTTACTTTGGGAGGAGTCTCCTCAATGGACCACTCCTACTCCATTTCTTGTGGATTAACTCACCAGAGGCAGTTTCAGACTTTGAGGACTGAGGTTTAAAGGTAGTGGCAGAGTGTGTGGTATAAGAAGTACTGGAGGGTAAGGGATGGCGGGAAGAAGGACAGGCTAGAACCGAGGCAAAGGACTTACCTGGCTGTGCAAACAGCACACTGGCACGTCGTTTTGCTTCTGGAAAACTAACTTTCTCCTCGCTCCTTATTAGCAATACATTTTTTTTCCAAACTTGTACCTTTTACATTGCTTACAAGAAGTTACATGATCTTTGCAATGGTAACAGCTTATTGGGCTTGGCCAGATGTCATCTTGATGAAATACTTAATGTGAGCCTCATATAAATCCCTCAACAAATTTAGTTTATGATTATTTAAAGGAGGTCTGACACATCATCAGGAGCGAAATTTGAATGAAAGTGTATAACTTCCATCTGTATGACTATTATTCTCTAGAACAACAAATTATAAAAAATATTCAGTAACAAAGGTTAGCAATATATAAGCACACCACTTACTACCCTTATATAATAATTATAATGCAAGCAAGGGATTAGCTTGATGAATCATGAGAAAAGATAATAAAAAATTTGTTGTAGTTTATCATAATCTTATTATTAATTTATAATGAAAAGCTTTTGAGTGATGTTATTGATTTTGCTTTAATTATAAATGAGACAAAAGTAATGAATAAGAGAGAAAATGTATGTGTAATATATATATATACATATATATATATATATATATATATATATATATATGTATATATATGTATACATATATATATATATATATATATATATATATATATATAATTGTGTGTATTCATATGTATATATGTATATATATATATATACATACACATATATATTTGTGTATATATTGATATGTACTTATGTGTAATGAGTTTATTACATATATATATATATATATATATATATATATATATATATATACATATATATATATATATATATATATATATATATAGAGAGAGAGAGAGAGAGAGAGAGAGAGAGCGAGAGAGAGAGAGAGATACAAATATAAGAATTTGTGTTTATTGATAAAGTTGGTGAAGATTAATAAAAGCATTTACAGGTGAAAGTGTCTCATTGCACCTAACCCTAACACGAAAAAAAAAAAAAAAAAAAAAAAATTACTGCCATTAAAGTCTCATGACTTTACTTTATTTGCCTTATTGAATTGAACATCATTTTGAAAATAATGTTTAATCACATTTAATGTGATTTTTTTTTTTTATAAAGAAACTAATTTGTAAGCCTCATTAGTGCTGCCTCAGTTCAGCGCTGTGATTGGTCGATTTTTCCAAACTAACGCTGATTGGTCGATTTCTTTTTCCGAGCTAACGCTGATTGGTCGTTCGAGGCGTTCTTTTAGGAATAAAAACACGATACCAAACGATAGTAAATACGGTCGCAACGGTTACGAGAATCCTACGCTCTCGTTGCTTGGCGTTTGAAAATGGGTCGTGAGAGTCAGGTGCAATGGGTCGCTTTCATCAGTAAATGCCTTTATTAATCTCCACCACCTTTATCAATAAACTAATAAATTCATATATATATAAATATAAATATAAACAAATATATATATATATATATATATATATATATATAGAGAGAGAGAGAGAGAGAGAGAGAGAGAGATAGAGAGAGAGAGAGAGAGAGAGAGAGAGCTATAGCTATATCTATCTATATATGCTTATAACATAATTATATATAATTATAACACGTACAAGTATATATAAATAAATGTATAAATATATATAAATTGTATACACACACATACATATATACATATGAACACACACACAGATAATGCACACATGCATCTGTGCCTCTAGCTCTTTCTCTCTCTTTTACTCAGTACTTTTTATCACATTTATGTTTTTTTCAGAAACATAAGTCAAAAGTTTTCCATTATAATTTCATAAAGAGAGAACGATACACTAAAATAAAATTGTTAAAATTATCTTTTCTCATTATTCATCAGTAAGTTAATCCCTTTCTTCCATAATAATATTACATAAGGGTATTAAGAGACGTGCTTTCATAGTGATAACCTTTATTATTGAATATTTATTATTTATGGTTTTAGAGAAAAATAGTCATAACGATGGAAGTTATACTTATTCATTTAAAATTCGTTCCTGATGAAGTGTCAGAACTCCTTTAATTCCTGATAAACTAAACCTTTTGAGTGATTTATATTTGGCCCATATTAAGTGTTTCCGCGGGCTCCGCGAATCGGCAAAGACAATCCTTATTTACATTAGTCATATTGTCTATATTGTTACTATGCTTCCTAAATGTGTTGTTCTTACACATTAATTGATTTCCCCAAAGACAAGTCACAGCTGCACACTCTTGAACGTATTTATGAGGCTGATATGAGCAGAGGAGGGTCGCCCGGTGAACGTTACGAGTGGTCTCGGGCAACCGCAGAAGTTTCTTCTACGGGGGTTTGTTTACGACCTCGGAAGTATTTTGAAAATACGCTCGTTGCGAGAAACGAGGAAGGAGCTTGATTTACGATGTAAACAAACCTTATACGATCTCTTTACCTCCATCTGTACTTTCATTTTCTGCTTCCCGGAGCTGGGATTCAGTTACAACAGTTATGTTATCATTGCGTTTTCGCTTAATTATATAACGATCCACCATGTCAGACCAATACCACGCACAGAGGCGGTGACGCTACTGTTTACACTTCTACAGATAATCTCTGGTCTGCAGCAGTGCACGCGGACTGTTCCTGTACGGAGGAACAGTAGCACCTGATACTTATTCAAATGTCCTGGCTAACTCCGCAATTACGGCTTCGTCTTGCATTGAAATGTTCAAGGCAAAGGGCTTGGAAGTTTGTCATTAAAAAATTTATATACAAAATTCATATATAAAAAACTTTCGAGATCAGATTTTGGTAATAATCTATTTATATATTTCCGGGACGGAGAGCAGCCAATCAAGTTGAATTGAGCCGCGTAATGATTACCACTGCGCTAATGGAAGGGAAACATTGGAGGCTTATTTTAATGCGTTGACATGAAGCAGGAGAAAAAAAATGTGATGTGTAATGTTTCATTTCTCTAATTACGTTCTTAACTACATTCACTTCTATTGTATTACTTTACTTGACATCCTTATTCACAAAACATCTTTAAACCCAAATAATCAAACATCTCTTTGAAAACATTAAGGTCACACGTGTTGGCGAGGAAGACAGCAAGAAAACTGACGTTTTCATTAATATATAGACATATATTTATTTATATATTACCATTTACTATTATTATTTTCATTATTAATTATTTTCTCTTATTTGCCTCTGACTCAAGGTCCATATCCTCGTATTAGTCGTCTAAAATCAACACAACTGCACTGATTTCAACCTTAGCATATGCGTTAACATATATCAAAAGAAAACGATATTGTTACACCCGCTTTGCGTCCCATGCGTTGTTTTAGAAGCTTCCAGAACTATTAAGTATTATCGTTAATTTGAATATTCTACAATTCCGGATGGTCATGGCATGGTTATGTCCATGGAATCTGTCATATTCTTGGCATGACAGATTCTGTATCCTCATAAGCTCTCAGCACGATAGACCTTATTAAAGTTTCTTCCCATATTTCTTTCCCCTCTTTCAATCCATATCCTCTGGCGTCTCAATTGCAATGTATTTCACTTGGATTAATTTGAAATACACTTCCAGTGTTTGGAAAAAAAAGAGAAAAAAAAAATGCATTAATAACATCAAGAGCCACAATCAGATATCATTGTTCAGTTTCTGCTTTTATTATCATATGAATTTCAAACTTAATAAAGGCAATACTGTACTCATCCAGGGAGGAGTAAGCGGGGCAGAAAGAGGGCGAAAGGGAAGGATGCCACGCGCCACTCAACGCGAACGTCACAGAACCCGTACGGACTGTGTTCTCGAAAGTTATGATTACTCTTAAAAAATGTATAGAAAATTTAAGTATCTACATGTTTTGTGAGGGACTTTGGGGAAAATGTTGAGTATGGACGAAGGTGTGAATATACATACTCAGAATTCCAAGTTGTATAGAAAACGGATTTTTAGAAGTTAATTAACGTAGGGTATGACTTATTGTGATGACGTAACGATCGTAAAATCGCGGTTATGATAAAAAAAAAAAAAATCAGACGATGAATAAAGTTTCAAACATGTTCACGCTAAACAGAGACAAATTTTCGTTCATATTGATCAAATATTAGGTCTACTACAACGAAAATAGTAAATGACGTCATGACATAGACCATCTAAATCGATAAAGAATGACCAACAATCTGATGTATTATTTACCAATTAAGTTTTCCTTTAACAATCATTTTTCACTGAATCATCAGTCTCCCCTTAAAGCGCTTAAAGATTTTCTCTTAGATTCATACTGTATCCCCAAAACAGTAGATGGCTGTAGATTAGTACCAAATAAAGGACCTCTCAGAGTATTATCTTAGCTATTCATTACCTTACCCTTCTCCATATAAAGTTAGTAATGGAAACGCTGTCATAATAAATAAATAAATGCTTAAAAAAACACATCTTTCAGAGTAACAAAAACAGTTTTTGTCTATAAGAACTCTTAAGTGAATAACAGAGTATTCCCCGAGGACCCTGATTGGCATTTGTCTTTGGTAAGGTCATTATCTCTGCTAAATAGACTAGTATTAAGTTTTCTTTAATAGGCCAGGATTTTTACTTTTCTTCTCACTGTGTTTTCTCATAATACCCTCCCAAAATACTTGACACAGATTTGTATTGGTGCTGAATTCTAAATTAAGTAGTATTTAATGAAGGTTGCAAGTGTTATGTTTTTCTCTTTTCAATTCCCATTTCCTCACTCAAAGTTACGTTCGAAGTAAGTAAGTTAAGAGTTCTCCTTGGTCACCTTATAAATTACGCTTAAGAAGTGCTCGGAGTTAAGACTAAGAAGGATTTCTTAAACAAAACTTTACGTCTAAGTTTGAGAAATATTGTAAATACGACCCCTGCAATACACGGTGGAAGTTTAATATCTGTACCGAGGAGACCATGCAAAACTGCAATACGATGTTGCATTTTTCGCTGTCAGATATTGTGCGATGGTTCTATGTGATTCTCAGCGTGTGCAATAACTCGGGATGAATAATAGTCTGCAGAAAGCATTTCACTGTTGCATGAATTGATCAGGCTTTCCGCTTCGGCAAGATCCAATTATCTTGGAGAAGCTTTAAAGATCTTCAAAGAACCTGGACTGACAGATCTTGTATCCTTATTTCCTATTAACACGATATTCCTCTCGCACTGTACTATTTTTGTCTTGTTAGAATTTATTTTCTAGTGTAATGAAGGTTATAGGTAGCCCTCCAGGTTTGATCTGACACGTGAAGTGCATGGCTTCTGCTCTCTACAAAAAGGAAATCCTGTCTGTAATGTTAAAAGCTCTTCCGAATTAGCCTCAGTCGCTCGACTTAAAAGAAATTAATATTCGTTTTTTCCATTTTCTCGCCTCGAGTAAATCACTTTAGCTCCTGTTTACCGGTACCTCGATGCGTACAATGCATATATGATTTTTTATCGTATTTTGGAAACGTTTTCCGATACATTCTTGAAACAGTCGCAATATTTACATCTTATAAGACGCATTTTATCCACAGTACTTGGACGCCAAAGGGTTTTGTTCTTTGTGACTAAGAACTGCACGTAGCATTATCATCCACTCTTGACTTTTATATTAGAACGGGCATGTGTGAAGTCGTAATTTCCATGCGAAGGTAACCAAGGAATTTAGATCCTGCTCCGGAAATGGCTTCGTTTTGTGAATGATTAATAGTACGAGTCCTATTTATTTTTTCAAAAAAGAAAGAAAAAAAAAATCATTCAATACTGGATAGAATTTACAAACTTTACTATTTAAAAAAAACAACCTTTATATTGCAAAAACATAATTCATTTGCCATACAAGTTCTCAGAACAATAAGAATTTAATATTTAATGGAATTAGTGCCCTAGATCTGGAAATGATTTTTAATGCTTATATATAAGAAAAAAAAAGGATAAATAAAAATGATGATAAAAAAGAAAAGCTGAAAGACTGATATTTGTGGAAACTTGCGTGATTATCTTAACACGAATAATAATGATAGCGGTAAAGATGAAAGTAAAAGCAAAGATAAAAATGGTAATAGTGAACACATATGACAATGCACACACACATATGAACACTCTAATCAGGTTTGAACAGTTTATCAAACAATCTATCTAACTATCTATCTATATAGAATGTAGACATCCACACACATATATGCACTGAAGTTGAGCCGGAGTATGCATATTTATGCAAGAAATGTTGTTAGGTTGACAAGGATGCCGAGGGAACACAATAAGAGGTGGGTCAGGCCAAAAGGATAAAGAGAGAGTGAATAAAGACAAGTTTACAAGCTCATCAGTTTTCTCAGAAATATAATATTTTGAAGCTGCAAGGTCCCTGTCCTTTCCTGTCTCCTTAATGATGCCTCAGAGATATGCCATGTTCTCGATCAAAGGTTTGCCTCTTTGAATGACCATGGAAGTTCATACTTTTGCATCAATTAAATGGCAAAACTTTGCACACACACACACACACACACACACACACACACACACACACACACACACACACACACACACACACACACACACACACACACACACACACACACACACACACACACACATACACACACACACACACACACACACACACACACACATATGTATATACATATATATATGTATATATATACACATATATACACACATATGTGTGTGTGCATGTATATATATATATATATATATATATATATATATATATATTATGTATGCATGTATGTGTGTGTGTATGTGTATGTGTATGTGTATGTGTATGTGTGTGTATGTGTATGTGTATGTGTATGTGTATGTGTATGTGTATGTGTATGTGTATGTGTATGTATGTGTGTGTGTGTGTGTGTACATATATATGTATATAGATAGATAGACAGATAAACACACATACATGCATATATATATATATATGTATATATATAGATAGATAGATAGATAGACAGGAAGACACACACACATACATGTATATATATAGATAGACAGACAGATAGATATATAGATAGATATATAGATAGACAGGTAGACACACACATACATGCATATATATATATAAATATATATATATATATATATATATATATGTATATACACACACACACACACACACACACACACACACACACACACACACACACACACACATATATATATATATATATATATATATATATATATAATATTTAATCATGTATGTTATGAACACAGACGCATAAACGCAGATATGCAAACAGCATCTAAGGATCATATCTGAGCAAAGAGAGTGACAGCCGTGATTGTGGAGATGCTGGTATTAAGTTTACTGTAGTATTGTCATCTATTACTACGTGAAGTAAGGTATTATCAGTTGGACGATCTTACTTTAGGCTGTGGAAGTCTGATATTTATACCAATGAAGTTGGTATGGATATCAGTAGTTGGCATGGATATTGTTGCTAATGTAATGTAAATTTGCTTTTGAATCATTTTAATGTCATCGACTTCCATAGTTCTGCTAGAGAGTCATTTGTTTCTGTCACGTTGTAATAGTTTGGGAGGAATATCATTTTCAACGAAATATTGCACTGATACTTAAATTTATCAGGCCTTTTGACTCCAGCAGCCCCTGTTACTCTGGGAATGTTTTTCATACCTTCAGAGATCTTTAAATGATAACTAACGTGAATTTCCTGTTAGTGGGCATGTCCTTGATTACATCCATTAAAAGGTGTAGTTTCAGTATAGAACATTCCATGATCTTTTGCCTTCAAACTGTTAAACCGATCCTAGATTTTATTTTCTTAAGATACATATATAAAAAATGATCAACAGGAATATCTGTACAGGGTAATAATAAACATAATGATAATGATAATAATAATAATGGGAAATAGTAATTTCAGTCCAATATTACTTCTGATTGGACTAGATCAT
>NC_061855.1:28172151-28174651 GCF_019202785.1 Penaeus chinensis | reverse complement strand
ACATCAAACTTAGTGCAATGCAAGAACTTTGGGCCATGTCCTGTTTCACATAAACGTGTCCTCGTAAAGGCCTGTATATTATTACCCGTGAGGTTAATTTGATAGCTGACATATGACTTGTGAAGTTAATGAGGCAAAGATACGTAAGTATGATTGAAAAATAACACTCAGGTGGTGTTTTTTTTTTTATACTCAGATAAACTGTTTGCTTGTTTTTTGTCTTTGTGCTAATAATTAAGATGTATATTTTTCTTACATAATTCTCTTAAAAAAAAAACATTCTTCTAAAACAGGAACAAGAGCCAATATCAGCTTGTGCAATTAGAGTATATATATTAAGACTTATGGAGTCAAAATATCTTATTACTGCTTTGATTGTTTTGGTTGCTCCTATTATTTCTATTTTATATGATCGACGTTTATAACTATTACAAATATGAAAAACTATGATTACGCTTTACTTTTTTCATCAAACCGCTACTGGCCATTTAGAGTGCTTGTTGCAATAATTTACATATATATATTCCACACACACACACACACACACACACACACACATGTATGTCAAGAGCGCCCTTAGAGACTATGAATCATCACTGATGAGCTTACTGTAACAACTTCATTCTAAGATATTCCCAGAAACCGAGTCTTAGATTAAAAAATAAAAAGATTTTCCACCCTTTTCTTTCTCGCTTGTGTTGTCTGAGAGATTTCTTTCCTCATAGACTTCTTTCCTCATTCTTCTGGTCTTTTAACTTGAGTGTTTCAGACTTGTCCTGGATTTCGCTCCATCCTACACACAGACAGGAAAACAAAAAAAGGAAATAAGAAAGAAAAAGAAGAGCCGTTAGTCATGCTGCAGACTTGTTTTTTTTTTATTTTTGGATTAGTTGATTGCATGTTGAGCCGGGGGAAGTAAGAAGAAAAAAAAAAAAAAAAAAAAAATGTCATTTTTGTGAATGGTAAATATTTCATAATTGTTATTCCTATTATTATTGCCATTAGTTTTTAAAATGATCTCCTATAGTTTTCTAGCATATCTATAATCTTAAACATGTCACTAGTAATGCTTCGTCTAACATTTAAAGAACCAAACATGAGGACGAGGAACACGTTCAATCTTACGTTTCCTTGGTTACAGTCAAGCCTCTCATATATTATTCGGTTCCCTGTGGACACGAGATTTTATGAGGGGACGTTCGTATTGAGTTCACTTAGTACTTCTAGGATCCGAGCGAAGAGGTGTTTCCTCACTGTGGAAATGCCTATTATTATAACTTCTATGATGAAGGTCAACAGAGGAATCGGCCCATGTTCTGAACCTTGTCTCGAGACCGAAGCTGAAATGACTCCCTCTGCGGTTTCTCACTGAGCAGAGATTTAAGTCTATATTCTACTATTTCGAGGTGTTTCGTGGAAAGTTGACATACAGTGGATTTAGCTGTTGGAAAAAAACCTTGCGGTAATAAACGTGAGTGTAAGATCATGTTTTGAATCTAGTCTATCTATATATACATATGTAAATATATATGAACACACACACACACACACACACACACACACACACACACACACACACACACACACACACACACACACACAAAACAACATTCCCCATATCAGAGCTCTAATGCTTTGTCAAGTGTGAAAAAGTAGTTTGAGTGTACATGAGTGTTTGCGTGTGCCTAAGATACGCCCTGAATTTGCCGTTAAAAGGTTATATTCTCGACTGTATATATTGGATTTTCGGAAAACATAATTTCGGACCTTATCCTCTTTTATAAACATATTAAATGAATTGTTCCGGAATTTCGAAAATTAATATATATAATATCTTATTATCATTATCATCAGTACGATTACATTCTTCATATAATTATCACCAGCTCGATTATTCTACCTAACTGCCAGTGAGTTATTATTGTTTTCATTGTTAGCTTTTGCAAGCTCAGAGCATTTGATGGTATAAAATCATTATTTTTAATGTGTTTATAATTTTCTGTCGTTACAGTGTTATCTACCATGAAAATCGGACTTTCTGGGCAGGTGAGAATGCTTATATTTATATTGTATTATATTTTTTTGTCTTTATTTTTACTTTTTCTTTTTTGAAGCTTTTATTTTATTTTTTTATGATTTATTATTTTTACTAAGTTTTTTACAGCATTAATGTACCCTCCGAGTTGAGTGTAAGTTATGTGTTTTTAGACGATATTCTGAAACTTTTTATTTAGATTAAAAATGTTTGAGCTCCATTACGTAAAACCGAAGGAGAAAAAAAAAAAAAAATCACCACCTAAAAATATCCTCTTGAACTACCGGACAAATTTAAAAACAAATTTCGAAATATCTGCTTTACATACGATTTCGAAATAATATACAAATAATGACAGAGCACATAATAGTTTCCCTTCTCGGCAATACATTAGCTACTCTCGAGATAAAAGCTTAAACACACATACAGACGCATAGAGTTTAACATTCGAATCCGCAGACCCGT
>NC_061855.1:28114651-28117151 GCF_019202785.1 Penaeus chinensis | reverse complement strand
CATACATATACATATACATATACACATACATATAAGTACACACACATACACAAACATACACACACAGAGAGACACACACACACATATATGAATATATATGTATATACACATACACATACATACACTCGTATATATATACATATACATATACATACATATACATATACATACACACATACATATAAGTACACACACATACACACACAGATATATATATATATATATATATATATATATATATATACACACACACATAAACATATATAAACATATATACATAAATACATACATACATATATATATATACATATATAAACATATATATATATATATATATATATATATATATATATATATATATATATGTAAATATATATGTTCCCTATAACCCAGTCTGTTACTTTCTTTTTCCATCTGTTGTCCTGTCTCCGACATATATGATCTACCCATTGCCGTTTTGATGCTCCCGAGTATATCTTCCACGTCTGTTCCCTGATCCACGTGGCCCTCATCCGATCTCTTTGGCTAATTCCCAGCATCAACCTCTCTATCCCTCTCTGAGCGCTTATTAGTTTCCTCTCCAGTAATTTGGTTATAGTCCATGTTTCTGATCCATAGGCCATGACTGGGAGGACGCATTAGTTAAAGACTTTTATTTTTAAACATACTGGCAAGAAGCCTCTTAGTATACTATTGTGTCTGCCGAAGGCGCTCCCGCTTAGAATGATGCGTCGTTTAATTTCCTCTTCGCTAGATGTGTTTGTCTGTACGAGTTGCCCGAGGTATATATACCTGTCTGCCACCTCTATCGCTTCCCCTTGAACATCTATCTGTTCGAATTGAACTCTACTGTTGAACATGATATTAGTCTTCTTCTTGTTCATCCTATGTCCGACTTTCAGGCTTTCATATTTTCTCAGGGCAATCTGTAAACAGTTTTAGTGAGATGTCTTACACCTTTTTTAATCGGTTTCTGTGTGGAGCTTGATGGTTGCTGTCCCATCTTCGTATATATCTTCCAATATTTTACAATATACCTCCTCTACTCCCTGTCTTCGAATAGCTTCTAGTATATATATATATATATATATATATATATATATATATATATATATTTTACAATATACCTCCTCTACTCCCTGTCTTCGATTAGCTTCTAGTATATATATATATATATATATATATATATATATAAACTTACATATTCATACATATTTACATAAGTATGTAAATACACCACACACACACACACACACACATATATACATATATATGTATATATATGTGTGTCTGACTGCCGCGATGGTCCAGTGGTTAGAGCACTGGACTGTGACCCTCGTGGTCCCGAGTTCAATTCCCCGTCGCGGCGGTCGTAAAAATGCCTGCAAGTGATATATATATATATATATATATATATATATATATACATACACACGAATTAATGAATGGCTGTTAAAAAATATATATGTATATGTATATGTATATGGTTATGTATATGTATATGTATATATATATGTATATGCGAAAAATATTTATTTAAGACTACCGCGGTGGTCCAGTGGTTAGAGCACTGGACTGTGACCCTCGTAGTCCCGAGTTCAATTCCCCATCGCGGCGGTCGTAAAAAGGCCTGCGCTCTGACTGCTGGCTCGAGCCCGAGAAAACGACATATCGCCTTGAGAAGTCAAACGCAGGTGTCGTAGGGAAAGTCACTGCCATGGCACAAGTGTTAGCGCGCCGAACCGCGGTTGATTAGGAAGGGCATCCAATCAGGCAAGGTTGACATTGCCATATAACCTCACAATAATAAATTGTGAGAGGCCTATGTCTTGCAGAGGAATGAATGGCTGTTTAAAAGTAAAGTATATATATATGTGTATGTGTGTGTATATAAATATGTATGTATATCTGCATCTATATCTATATACATGTATATATGTTTATATCTATATCTATCTATCTATACAGACATACATATCTATCTATCAATCTATCTATCTATCTATATATATGTGTGTGTGTGTGTTTGTGTGTGCGTGTGTGTGAATTTATCGATATATACATATACATATACATATACATATATATATATATATATATATATATATATATGTATATATATATGTTTGTGTGTGTGTGTGTGTGTGTATAAGCGCGCGCGCACACACACACACACACACACACACACACACACACACACACACACACACAACTACACACACCTACACACACAATGTTTTATGGTTATGCACAATGCGGCGAGCTGTGCACTTGAGACTTCTCTGTACCAATTTATACTATACCTTATAAGGATTAATCCAACTTTTACATAGGCGAGACCGATAGAGCTTTCGAGAAAATAATGAAAAAACATAAACGATATGCCAGAGAATCAAATGCGTGTCTCGAATATTTACGTGAGGAAAGTCAACAGCTTAACTGGAAAAACGCTAAATTCATTCATGAATCAGTAAGTTCGTATGAAAAAAAAAAGGCTAGA
>NC_061855.1:28079651-28087151 GCF_019202785.1 Penaeus chinensis | reverse complement strand
CACACACCACTCGCACGCAAACACATACACTAACTCGCTAAAACACACACTCACTCGGAAACATACACACACACAAACGCAAACACACACACACACACGCAAACACACACTCACTCGCAAACATACACACACACAAACGCAAACACACACACACACACGCAAACACACACGCACAAACGCAAACACACATACACACACGCAAACACACACGCACAAACGCAAACACACACACACACGCGCAAACACACACACACACACACACACACACACACACACACACACTTCTTTAGACGCTGTGTCTGATACTGCATTTATATCCATTCACGAGCAGCTGCATCTTGTGATTTCATTTCCTGTTTTATTTTTATCAGCATCATTCTGATAAAGAAAAGAGAACTCCTGGTAATATTGTGTGTTCAGTCCTCTTTAAAATACTTACGTGACCTTTGAATTGACTTTGAATTGACCTTTAAATTCTTGACACTTGATGACAGTCGGTTTGGATCACAGTCTGTATTGTTAATTGTGATTGATTTATATAATAATGCAGTATAACCGTACTGTATCAGTTTGAACTTATGTGAAAGAGAGAGAGAGAGAGAGAGAGAGAGAGAGAGAGAGAGAGAGAGAGAGAGAGAGAGAGAGAGAGAGAGAGAGAGAGAGAGAGAGGGAAAGAGAGAGAAATAACTTCCTTGGCTTTCCCGTAAATAAACAAGCTAACAAAAAAAAATATTCCCCAGCCAATCACGGGCCCGGACTCTCTGTACTTCCGTTGTGATGCATTAGACATTCAGTGCATATAAATTTCCCTAATGGAACTTTTGCCTCTAACCCAATCATTGGCCTTCCACTCGCAAAACACCTCTTGTCAGTGCGAGAAATATGCGTGAAGAAACGTCCGTTACTTCTCTGTGAACAAAATTGTCTCTCTTTATATGCGTGCTCGTGTTTAATTTGGAAACACCATTCACCCATACCTGAAGAAAATGGTGTAAATTTGGGGGATTTTTCTTTCTTCGTGAAGTAGACTTAAAATAAAAAAAATAGAAAAATGCTTCGACGTCAAGCTTTGATTTCAGATAAAATGTTTACAGTTACTCCTTGCATACTTGATTCCTCTCTGTCAGTTCAAACAGACTCTACAGTCGCACACTCTGCGAATTTTCCTCGTCAACATTTTTCTTTTATTGCAAATTTACTGATAAACTTTGATTATCTGAATATATAATTTGTAATGCGGATGTATGTGGACAAGATAAGACCGGACATATTTCTTAGTTTTCGTCATGTTTCGAACGAATCTAGCATTCATTTCCTTGTGCAAACGAAGCACAACTACGATATCGGCACCGATAGGTAGGGAAGGCATGATACATATCAGGGATTTAGGGGGGGAGGTGGATAAATATCGGTAAGCCGCGGGAGAGCACGATATATCCACTCGCTTCCAGGCTGTATAGGAGGTTTCGCCCGCTTAAACCCCCTTTTGGGGGTTTATTATACCTCTTATGTTCTGGCAAAATAGAGCCCAGGCAAGCAACAAATACTGACGCGCTTTCGGGTGAAATAGGGTCCACAAAATCTTCACATATGTTCCGGCAGGAGAGAGCCAAGTCCCAGTAATAGTTTTAGCCACACCTTATCTCAAGCATCATCTCGGGGTCTTCCAGGTCGTCGCTGGCGGGAATCGTGATCGTCTCCGCCGTTCCTTATCGGACAGCAGAGGATTCAGCTTCGCGGCCTCGACGAAGAGCTGGTGATGGACTTGTGTCTGTCTCTTCTGTAATGCCACAGTGTCTTACAATTCGGTAAATCGTGATTTCGCGGGTATAATAAATTTGCGCCTTTATTTCGATGATATTTTGCAATGAAATCGATATAGTTATTATTACACCCGACACACTGCCTAGCCATGATGGAACGGATTTGAATTTCAACCGCCTTCTTCTAGGCCCAGCTTCTATTGTCACGTGATGATTTATTTCATGTATGACTGATTCTATTGTCACTGCCTTTGGTCTCGTCACGTTCCAGCGTATATCTAATTGGTTCATTTGATTCCCATCGCTTATGTCATGCACTACAAATCCGTTCGATTTTCCGTCTTTTTAAACGACTTTTTGTTATTTTGTCAACTCTGGGGGCGTAAGTTTGTGCGTTTCCTTGTATTTTACACTTTCTTTATTACCATTATTACCAATTTGCGAGAAAATTATATAGAATAAACATAATATGCTTGAAGTTAATCGTTTGCGTTAGGGAGGAACGTTTTCTGTGACATAGCGCCGTTGAAGTTATAGAAAACGGGCTAGAATTAGTGGGAGACTATAAAAACATCTTCCAAGACTGAACAAGGTAATTTTACATAGTTCTCGAAACTGAAATGGATTGAATTCGAAATGGACAAATAGAATTAGTCAAAGAAAGTGAAAATCGCGGATTCTTTCTCCTTCCAATCCACTAAACGCTAAGACAGTGAAAGTCAATTCCCTTTTTCTTTCGTTCCCACGTACCATACGAACATTTTAGTTTTATCTTTCCTGTTTTACCTTTACTCCTTATTCTATTCCCCATCTTTAACCTTCCCTAACCCCTCTACCTCCCTTGCCCCTATCCACCCCCTCCCTTGCCAATATTCTGGAAGGTTCTTTCCCTAGAAGATTCATCTTGCAAAACAGAAAACGTAACTTTTCATTTCGTATCTTATAAATCTTTTGGGGATTTTGCTGATGCTGGATATGGGGGAAAGATGGGGAGCAGGGGGAATGGGGGAGGGTGGGGGTCGTGGGAATCGGGGAGGGTGGGGGTTTGGGGGAATAGGGAAGGGTGGGGGTCGTGGGAATGGGAAAGGGATGGGGGGTCGTGGGAATGGGGAGCGGTGGGGGTAGTGGGAATGGGGAGGGGTGGGGGTCTTGGGAATCGGGGAAGGGTGGGAATTAGTGGGAATCGGGGACTTATAGGGAGTACTGGAAATGGGGAGCAGTGGGAATGCAGATGGGAAGGGGGAAGAGTTGTGGGAAGTTCTGGGGGGTAAGGGGAAGAAGGGGCTGGGGGTTTGGGGGGAGGAAAGGGAGGGGAGACAAAGGATGGGGATTATAAAGGAGCCAAAGGTGCATAAGAACAATAAGCTGGAACAGAATGGAATAAATAAGGCATAAATCAACACACATACATATACAAAAAAGAAAAAGAAGTAAAAGGGAAATGTAAAGAAAAGGGAAAATAAGAAATGAAAAAAGGAAATGATAAACACGAACACCCGAGTTGCCAGACAGATTTTCTAGCCATTGCAAAGTCAACACGAAACCTAACTTTCGAAGTCACACAAGAACGTCAACTTTTGGAAACAGACGAATGGCTTTAAAGAGCAGGTATTTTTGAAGAAAATATCGATAACATTAATTATATTAATTCAGAGGATAACGCTCATAATAACAGGATATGCCATTAATTTTATTTAATATTCCTGTTGTTAGTGAGGTAATCATTTTAGAGGTAATATTTATAATACAGTGTAATATTTATCATGTGGTTGATAATCCGAATGACAGTGATGATAATAGAGGTAATATAATGTTTTACAGTAACATTACTTCCAATATCATGGATTGACAACTAAACAATAATCACATTATTGATAGTAAGGAGATAAACAGTAAAAGTGGAGATGAAGGGAAACATGTTGGCGACGCTTTATGAAGCTGAAAATCTGTATGACGAAAGCAATATATAAATTGCATTATAGAGGAGGGAAATAAAATCATTTTAGCTTGATACTATGATCGTTACTAATTTTACTTGGTACAATTGTACATATCATATATATATATATATATATATATATATATATATATATACACACACACACACACATGTGTGTGTGTTTGTATACATATATGGAGTGTGTATATATATGTGTATGTATGGATATATGTATGTATATACACATACATACAGAAATACACATATATATACATATATACATAAACACACACACACACACAAACACACACACACACACACACACACACACACACACACACACACACACATATATATATAGTGTGTGTTTGTATACATATATGGAGTATATATATGTATGTATGGATATATGTATGTATATACACATACATACAGAAATACACACATATACATATATACATAGACACACACACACACACACACACACACACACACACACATATATATATATATATATATATATATATATATATATATATATATATATATACGAAACATACAGATTGTGATATTTAAAAAAATACACACACACACACGCACACACACACACACACATATATATATATATAACAAACATACAGATTATGATATTAAAATATATATATATATATATATATATATATATATATATATATATATGTTTTTGATGTTACTCCCACATTCATCGTGAAAACGATCGATATTATAATTAGTACTGTACACAGGAGCCAAAGCCAGTCCTTTAACCCGTGTATCGTGTCGGATGAAATCGCTTTCATCCTTTAATCATTCAAAGCAGTTATTACACATCACGCTTTCGCCAAAAAGATCATCTTATCTCATGCAATTAGTGTACTTTGAAGGCCTGATAGCTGGTTTTGACGAGGGAATAAGCCTTTGATCAACAAAGTCATATCATTGCCACTTTTCATTCAAACGTGTATGGTTTGGGGAAATAATTACCATTTGGAATATAGGTAATGTAAACATGGGACGTGCGAACGCGCGGAAAATTCTCGATTTAGAGACAAATGCCTCGAAGTCGGGACTCATTTCAGTGTATTTGTATCACCAGAAAATTCCTATGAATGTCAATTTCTATGCAGATCGCAGCAATACGAAGTTTGGTTGAAATGATCGAGTTTGGACCGATTGTTTTTAGCGCTGAGTTTATAAGTTTTTCCCTATGTTTTGTTTTGTTTATTCCTTTGGTATCGTAGAAAATGGGTTTATGTCCATTTTCTTTGTCAACTTTCGTTCCTGTTCGTTGTTTTTGTTGAAGACATGAAGCTGTGAATTGGATTGATTAAAGTCCGAGGTATCAGGCGTGTGTGTAGGGTAAAGGGATGTGTTCATGCGAATGCTAGCGTATGGTTGCCTTTAAGTGATATTTTAGTGATACTCTGGGGCGTTTATGAATTCTCTTCCCCTCCCCCCCCCCCCCTCTCTCTCTCTCTCTCTCTCTCTCTCTCTCTCTCTCTCTCTCTCTCTCTCATTCTCTCCTTCCCCTTCTCTTTCTCTCTCTCTTTCTTTGTAAGCGGCTAATTAAGTTAATGCAGGTTAACCAGAGGAATATCTAAATGTCAATAAATGGTCAAATTAATGTGCCTGTTTAAAGCATTTATCTCTTAATCGCGATCAACCTCTTTAAGATACAATTATACTGTTATATAATTCCAGATTTTAATGAATTTTAGATAAACCTGAATATATTCCCAGAATCGAGCCTTTCCTATCATTTAACTATCTTTTCATTTCCCCATAAGCCATTTTATAGGGAAAGGGAAGTTTTAACGCGTCCCTTGCAACGTAATACATAATCTCAAGGGAAAAATATATGTAGATACTTATTCCGTTACTTAACTCTATAACGGACGAAACCCTTTGGCGTACTCATTTGCATGTATAGGTGAGGGAGTTGTTAAAGTGCGTGTTACATTAACTAGACTCTATTACCTTTCTCCTGAGGGACGGGTTCGTTTAGGACATTGTTGGGGATTCTTTGAGTGAGAATTCAGATGCATTTTGAGAAGGTTTGTTAAGTGTGTTTTCCAGTTTTGTTGATAATGTGTGTTCTGTATCTCTTTTTCACCTTCTGTTTGACTTTTTGTCTATGTGTCTCTCTATTTCTGTCTATTTCTTCCCCTTTGTCTGTCTGTCTCCTTTGCTTTCTCTCCTTTTCTCTCTCTCTCTCTCTTTCTGTCTGTCTCCCTCGCTTTCTCTCCTTTTTTCTTTCCATCCTTCTCTAACTTTCTCTCTCTCCATTTTCTCTTTCCCCCTTCTTTCTCCTTCCCTTCCACAGTGCATCTGCCATAAAAGATGACACAGGAAGGCCTCCAACAGCAATATTTGAACGGATCAAAGGCCATCAAATGTTAAAACGAAATTGTTCTTCTTTTACTCTGCTTCGACGCCACGTGCAATCGCCCCTGCACTCTCTTGGGTTTTTCTTAGTTCTAATTTCTATATTGTCAGATGACTCGGCTTGTAACTGGATTAACCTAGGGCTTTAAGGGGTTTCGATATTTGTATATCAATATATATATGTATATATAAATCTATCTATCTATCTATATATATATCTATATATATGCATGTATATATATATATATATATATATATATATATATATGTGTGTGTGTGTGTGTGTGTGTGTGTGTGTGTGTGTGTGTGTGTGTGTGTGTGTATGTGTGTGTGTGTGTGTGTGTGTGTGGCTGTGTGTATATATGCATATACATATATATGCATACATATATATATATATATATATATATATATATATTTATATATATACACATATATTTACACACACACACACACACGCTCACACTAATCTCTCTCTCTCTCTCACTTTATATATATATATATATATATATATATATATATATATATATATATATATATATATGTGTGTGTGTGTGTGTGTGTGTGTGTGTATCTATATATATCTATGTATATATATATATATATATATATATATATATATAAACTTATTTGTATATACGTATGTATATATACACACATATATATAATTTCAATTGTAGATTGTCCTCGTGTTGGGACATTTATGTGTTCCTGTGCTAGTGTGTAGGTGCATATCTATTCGTCTGAACACTCGCACTGTTATATTTCCATTTCACTTAGCTGTTAATTCTTTTAACACATTTTACTCCCATATCCTCTCCTATCTGTTCTCCCACTACCTTTTTGCTTTGCCACTCCTCTCTTCCTTTCATTTCTCTCGCTCTCCTTCTTCGTTTACCTTCCCTTATCTCTATAAGATTACACCATACACTCTAGCCTCATCCTCTGTTTTTCCTCTGGTACTTCCCTCCCCTCCTTTTCCTCTTCCGTTATAAGATTTCATTCCATAGCCCACACTTCCTTGCCCCTCCCTACCCTTCCCTCTTCCTCCTACTCTCCCTTTCCCCTCTTTTCTTACCTCCTACCTTCTATCTTCTTATTCCTTTGTTCCCTTCCTCTCCCTCTACTCTCCTTCACCATCGTATTTTTTCCTACTCTCCTATTTCTTTTCCATCACCTTACTCTTTTTCCCTGCCTCCGGTCTTCCATTCTCTCTCTTTCTCCTCCTTTTCTTTTTTCCTCCCCTCCCTTTTCCCCCCATCTTCTCCTGTCTTCCTATACTCCCTTTCCCCAAGACTCCTCTTCTCTTTCGGTTTCCCTTTCTCTTCCTACCCTTAGTCTCTTTCCTTAAGCCCTTCTTTCCCTTAATCTCTCTCTCTTTCCTTTCTTTCTCCC
>NC_061855.1:28052151-28062151 GCF_019202785.1 Penaeus chinensis | reverse complement strand
GAGAAAGAAATCCATGAAACAAACAAACAAATAAATAAATAAACAGACAAATAAACACATAAACAAATAAATAAACAGATGCATAAACAGGTATGTAAATAGACAAAATAGATCTATAAACAAATAGACAATAAATGGATGAATAAGTATATGAACTGTTGAATTAATATATAAACTTAAAGGGTGTAAAGGCGTGCGTGTCCAAAGGCGGTCCCAGTCAACGAATGTGTGTGTGTGTGTATGTATGTGTATGTATGTGTGCATGTGTGTGAGTGTGTGTGTGTGTGTGTGTGTGTGTGTGTGTGTGTGTGTGTGTGTGTGTGTGTGTGTGTGTGTGTGTGTGTGTGTGTGTGCGTGTGAGTGTGCGATTGTGCATTCTTTTTTTTACAAATAGGCGGAGACTTATAAAATAATTAAAAAAATTATCTATTTATTTTGCAAAATCAAAGATAAAACAGACTATAAACACAACACGAGAACAATAAAACACAAACACCTAAAATACAAAACAAAGACAGAAAACAAACAAAACAAACTGAAGAAAAACACCAAGCACAAAAATTGAAATAAAAAAACACCATCTCTCACGTATAATACAACTTTATGACTATATCTTATCCTGTGTAGCATATCCAACGAGTCCAGCATTAGTTTAATATTTGCAAAGGCTGTATGTAATCATTATCATATATTCCTACTATAATCTTTAAAAAGATATCTTTAATATTCTATGCATAAAGTGGATAAAAGTTCTTTAAAATAAAATAGTAATATATATATACATATATATATATATATATATATATATATATATATATATATATATATATATATATATATAATGTACAAAAAACGTGTACAAGTGCATATTGTAAAATTGAGAAGTGTAAAATATTCATAATAAAGTTCAGATCAAATTATAAAAGAATAAAAAGATAATAATGATAAAAAGTTAATAATTTTCTTAAAAATTCATTTTATTTGTGGTCGTCCTTTTTTTTCGTCTAAAACATAATGTAAAAAAATACAAAAACGAAATCAAACCAAATAAAACAAAAGCAAAGGTAAAAGCGTTTTCTATCAGTCGCAGCTTTCTCTCCACGACGGGTATCCTCACCCAGTAGATAAAAGCAGGGGTTTTAGGTGACCTAGGGGGCGTACGAGGCTGCAACCTCTCCCGTGGAGCGAGGGTGGACGCCGTCCTTCACCTCGAAAGCGGGGGAAACGGAAGGCATATGTAGGGGACTGTGGGGGAAGTGTACAAGCGGTCCACTACCTATGTATTCCCACGCACTGGCTTTCATATATGTAAAGGGAGAAGGTATATAAGGGAAAAACGTCACACTCACACGTACAGAAATATATATACATATATCTATGTCTATATCTATCGATCTATCTATATATGTATATGTATACATACATATATACTAAAATACACACACACACACACACACAAACACACACACACACACACACACAAACACAGACACAGACACACATACACACACACACATACGTATCTACATATATATACACACACACAAACACATACATATATACATACATATATATATATATATATATATATATATATATACATATACATATATATATATATATATATATATATATATATATATATATATATATATATATATATATATATATGCATACGCAAAAGTTTAAAAGCAACACTAAACAAGGAGAAAATACACAAATAATGCAAACTAAATAAATGTGCAGGTATATATTGTTTTCTATGAATCTCCATCTCTTTCTTCCTCGCTCCCCCTATCTCTCTCACTCCTTTCTCTCTCTTTCTCTTTCTTTATTTCCCAGACACTTTGTCTACCTTTCTTCTCTCATACACTCTCCCTTTCTCTCTATCCTTCCTCCCCCTTTTTTCTGTTTTCCTCTTCCACTCTTCTCTATCATTTCCTCTTCCTCTCTTCCTCCCTCTCATCATCCACCTCTCTCGCTCCCTAATTTCATTCCTAACTCATTAAAAAAGGCTCTGCCGCTCGGACTTCACATATTTAAGAGTTTGGAGAGTAATCAGATAAAGGAATGAAAATGGAGAAGAACGGGATTTTAAGATAACTGAAAGATGGTGTGAAGAGAGAGGGAGAGAGAGAGAGAGAGAGAGAGAGAGAGAGAGAGAGAGAGAGAGAGAGAGAGAGAGAGAGAGAGCGAGAGAGAGAGAGAGAGAGAGAGAGAGAGAGAGAGAGAGAGAGAGAGAGAGAGAGAGAGAGCGAGAGAGAGAGAGAGAAAGAGAGAGAGAGAGAGAGCGAGAGAGAGAGAGAGAGAGAGAGAGAGAGAGAGAGAGAGAGAGAGAGAGAGAGAGAGAGAGAGAGAGAGAGAGAGAGAGAGAGAGAGGGAGTGAGAGAGAGATAGATAGATAGATAGATAGATAGATAGATAGATAGATAGATAGATAGATAGATAGAGAGAGAGTGAGAGAGAGACAGAGTGAGAAAGAAGAGAGAAAAAGATAGAGAGAGGCAGAGAGATAGAGAGATGAGAGCGAGAGAAGAAGATAGAGAGATAGAGAAAGAGAAGAGAACAGACAGCGAGAAATAGAGAGAGAGAGAGAAGAGAGAGAGAGGGGGCAGAGAGAGAGAGATAGATAGAGAGGAGAGAGAGAGAGTGAAGAGAGAGAGAATAGTAAAGAGTAGGGAAGAGAGAGAGAGAGAGTAGAGAGAGAGAGAGAGAGAGAGAGAGAGTAGAGAAGAGAGAAGAGAGAGAGCAGAGAGAGAGTGAGAAAGAGAAGAGATAAATACTATCTACCTCAAAATTTTCCAAAAATTAAGTGGGTTCTCATGGAAGTATTTGGAGGGCGGTAATTGGGAAGTACGCTAAAAGCAACGAGAGAGAAAGAGAGAGAGAGTGAAGAAAGAGAAAGAGAAAAAAGCTAATCCAACTGATAGAGGAAGTTGCTATTGATAAGAGAAAAAAAAAAAAAAAAAAAAAAAAAAAAAAAAACCACCAAACTTGTGCATAGAGTGTCTGTTTGTCATACACACAACATTTCATGTTTAACTTGCAATATATTAATTTTTACTTTTTTCAAATTTCTTATGATTTTCAATTTTTTATGTTGATTTTTCATAAATTCATAATTGCAATCCGAAATTAGGCATATAATCTTATATTTACGGGTTTATTATTCATTATGGTATGCCGAATAGAGAAAAAAAAAACCCCTATTTTTATTAAATTTTGAAGTTATTAGAAAGGATGTTTGCCGTATGTTTGGTTAAACGTGTTAATTTATAGAAAGGACTGTTGATGGAATTTTTTTTTCAAACGTACACATTTGTCCACAATAGAACGGAGGTTCCCGCGGGAGAACTAATGCCTAATATCCCAAAATATATATTTACACAAATATTAAAGTAGAACAGCTGATGTAATTGGATATTATAAAAGGGTAAAATGCAGTAACTGAGAGAGAATGGGTAGAATATATATTGTGTGTATATATATATAAATAATAAGTATATATAAATATGAATATATATATTAATGAAATATATATATATATATATTATATATATTAAATACACACAATATAACAAATATAAATACATACACATATCTATATTGTATATATATATAATATAGTATTATAAATGATGATAAATATATAAAATACACATATACATATATCATATATACACAAACAAACACATACACACATAATGTATATATATATATAATTTATATCTATATATAATATTATATATATTGTAATATGTTTCTGTTTCTGTATATATATATAATATATATATATATAATAATATGTGTACGTTTATGTATGTAATATACATATATGTAATTAATTTATGATATATGTATATATATGTATGTATATATATATTTATCTATTTATCAATCTAATGTTGTGTGGGTGTGTTGTGCGTGTTAAGCAGGACAGAGAGACAAAATCAGGTCGTTTGTAGAAATCCCAGGTTTTCAGTGTATTGGTTTATCCCGTACTGTTAATATTAACAGAATTAGGAAACGGACGGTCTGTTTCCTCACTATATTTAAGACGGTTGATGCAGCGTGGCCGGAAGTTGAGAGTAAGGTCGCCGGCTCCACAGATGTAGACCCCGGGCAGTGGTTATGCCCGTCGGGAGTTGTAGCGATGCTCCCGGAGGAGGCAACGTCAGATGGGACCGTGACTCAGATTAGAGTGTATCCATGTCAGGATGACGGGCAAAGTCATGATGCCGGGGGAAAGGGGCGTGGTTAGGTCAGTACGGAGGCCATGCCGTGGGCACGCGCCCTCAATATCTATGCTTGATCTCGAAAACATATGACCACTCTCAGAGACAAGAGAAAGAGACAAAAAGAGAGTAGGAAGATCTACATACAGAGATAGAGAGAGAGAGAGAGAGAGAGAGAGAGAAGAGAGAGAGAGAGAGAGAGAAAGAGAAAAGAGAGAAAAGAGAAGAGAGAAAAGAAAAGAGAGAGAGAGAGAAAAGAGAAAAGAGCGAGAGAGAGATTCCCCAAGGGAAAGAAAAAACGAAGAGAGTACAAAGGAATATAAAAAATTTAAAAGGGCAAAGAGACTGCTGACTTAACTACATGTGTCCCCGCGTTACCAATAAACTGACACGACCTTGGCGGACTAAAAAAAATAATTTACCCCGTTGTAAACTTTATTTAGTGTTTCCCCTCTTAACATAATGATTAGTGAAAACACCCCTTTCCCCCCTCCTTTCCCTCCCCTTTCCTTTTGTCCCCTTTTTTTTCCTTTTTTTTATTCTTCTTTCTCTCACTCTCCTCTCTCTCCCCCCTCTCCTTTATCTCTCTCTCTCCTTTATCTCTCTCTCTCTCTCTCCCTTTTCCTCTCTCTCTCCTCTCTACCCTTCTTTCTCCTCCTAAAAACCTCCCCCCCCCCTATCTCCGCTCTCCCTCCCCGCTTTTCTCTCCCCCTCACTTTCCCCAATCTCTTCCTCTTCTTTTCTTCCTCACCCTCAACTCCCCCCAACTCTCCCTCCTTTTTCTTCTCATCCCCCTCACTTTCTCCCATTTCTCTTCCTCTCTCTTTTCTCTCTCCCCTCATTTCTCCCAATCTCCCCTCTCTCCTTATCTTCTCTTTACCCTCACTTCTCCAAACTCTCCCCTCCTTTTCTTCTCTCACCTCACTCTTCCAATCTCTCCCTTTCTCCTGCTTCTCTCAAACCCTCATTTCTCCCCAATCCTCCCCTCTCTCTTTTCTCTCTCCCCTCCAACTTTCTTCCAACCTCTCCCTCCCTTTTTCTTCTCTCACCCTCACTTTCTTCCAACTCTCCCTCTCGCTTTCTTCCCTCCCCCCCACTTCTCCCAATCTTCCCTCTTTTTTTTTCTTCTCTCCCCCCTCACTTTTTTCAATCTCTCCCCTCCCCTTTTCTTCTTTTTCCCCCTCTCTTTCTCCAATCTCTCCCTCTCCTTTTCTTCTCTCACCCCTCACTTTCCCCAATCTCTCCCTCCCTCTTTCTCTCCCCTTCAAAACCCCCACTTTTTCCAATCTCTCCCCCCTTTTTATCTCTCTCCCCCCTCTTTTCTCCCAAACTCTCCCTCTCTCTTTTTTTTCTCTCCCCTCACTTTCCTCCAATCTCTCCCTTTTCTCTTATCTCTCTCCCCCCTTTTCCCCCCAATCCCCTCCCTCCCTCTTTTCTTTTCTCAACCCTCACTTCTTCCAAACCTCCTTCTCCTTTCTCTCCACCCTCACTTTCTCCCAATCTCTCCTCTCTTTTTCTTCTCTCACCCCACCCTTTTTCCAATCTCTCCCTGCTCCTTTTTTCTCCTCACCCTCACTCCTCCCAATCTCCCCTCCTCTTTTCCCCTTTTCCCACCCCCTTCTTCCAACTCTCCCTTTTCTCTTTTCTCCTCACCCTTTCCCTTTTTTCCCACTCTCCCTCTCCTTTTTTTCTCTCCCCTCACTTTCCTCCAAAACTTTCCCTCTCTTTTTTTTTTCTCTCACCCTCACTTTTTTCCCAAACTCTCCCTCTCTCTATCTTCTCTCCCCCTCATCTTTCTCCCAATTTTTCTCCCCCCTCTTTTCTTCTCTAACCCTCACTTTCCCCAATCTCTCCCCCCCTCTTTTTCTTCCTCACCCCCCCACTTTCTTTCCAATCTCTCCCCCTTTTTCCTTTCTTTTCTCACCCTCACTTTCCCCCCCATCTCTCCCTCTCCCCTTTTCTTCTCTCACCCTCACTTTCTTCCAATCTCTCCCCGTCTCCTTTTTTCTCTCACCCTCACTTCTCCCAACCTCCCCTCTCTCTTTTCTAACCCTTATTTTCTCCAATCCTCCCCCTCCTTTTTCTTTTTCTAACCCCCCACTTTTCCATCTCTCCTCTCTTTTTCTTCTCTTTAAACCCCCCCTTTTTCCAATCTCCCCCCCCTCTTTTCTCTCCACCCCATTTCTCCCAAAACCTCCCTCTCTCTTTTTTTCTCTCACCCTCAAATTCTTCAATCCTCTCCCTTTCTCTTTTCTTTTCTAACCCCACTTTCTTTTAACCTCTCCCTCTCTCTTTTTTTTTTCTTTTCACCCTCACTTTCCCCCCCATCCCCTTCCTGTCCCTTTCTTCTCTCACCTCACTTTCTCCAATCTCTCCTCCCTCTTTTTCTCTCACCCCCAAAATTTCCTTCCAATCTCTCCCTTCTCCTTCTTCCCCACCCCTCACTTCTCCCATTTTCTCCCCCTTCTTTTTCTCTTCCCCTCACTTTCTTCCCTCTCCCTGTCTCCTTTCTTCTCTCACCCTCATTCTCCCATTTTTCCCTCTCTTTTTTCTAACCCTTATTTTCTTCCAATCTCCCCCTTTCTCTCTTTTCGTTCAATCATTTTGTCCCAACTCCCTCTCTTTTTCTCTCCCCCCTCACTTTCTAAAATTTCTCCCCTCTCCGTCTTTTCCTCCTCACCCTCCTTTTTCCCTTTCCTCCCTCTCTCTTTTTTCCCCTCTTCCCCACTTTCTTCCAATCTCCCCCTTTCTTTTTCTTCTTATCCCTAAATTCTTTAAACCTCCCCCCCTCTCTCTTTTTCTCTCTCACCCTCATTTTCCCTTCAATCTCTCCCCTCCTTCGTCCTTCCCCCCTTTGCCTTTCTCCCCTAAATTTTCTTTTGGGATAAAATAGACCCCACTTATTAGCCCTGAAAAGTAATCTTTTAAAAATAGCCTTTTTCATGGGCCAAAACACGATCCCTACAAAAAAATGAAAACGGAAGGAGAGTGAAAAAGAAAAAGGGGAAGATAAAAGGAGAGGAAAAACAGTTAAGAGGGAAGGAAAAAGGAAAAACAGAAAAAGACAATACGGGAAAGAGAGATGAAGACGGGCAGACAACATTCAATAGACAAACTGATAGACAAAATGGATATATAACAACAGAAAACAGAGAAACGATGAAATTAGAAGAGAGAGAAAGAGAAGAAGAGAGAGAGGGGAGAGAGAGAGAGAGAAATTTGAAAGGAGAGAGAATAAAGGTAAAAAAGTAGTTAATAGATAGAGAGAGAGAGAAAGAAATCCATGAAACAAACAAACAAATAAATAAATAACAACAAATAAACACATAAAAAAATAAATAACAATGCATAAACAGTTAGGGTAAAAAAGACAAAATAGATCTATAAACAAATAACATAAATGGATGAATAAAAATATGAATTTGAATTAATATAAAACTTAAAGGTGAAAGGCTGCTTTGCCCAAAGCGGTCCCGTCACGAATGGTTGTGTGTGTATTTATGTGTAGGGATGTTGCATGTGTTTAGGTGGGTTGTGTGTGTTGTGTTGTGTGTGTGGTGTTTTGGGGTGTGTGTGTGTGTGTGTGGTGTGTGTGTGTGTGTGTGGCTTGTGATGGCGTTTGGGGGTGAAATCTTTTTTTTAAACAAATAGGCGGAGACTTATAAAATAATTAAAAAAATTATCTATTTTTTTTGCAAAATCAAAGATAAAACGACTAAACAAACACGAGAACAATAAAACACAAACACCTAAAAAAAAAAACAAACAGAAAACAAAAAAAACAAACTAAGAAAAACCCCAAACACAAAAATTGAAATAAAAAAACACCATCTTCACTATAATACAACTTTAGACTATACTTTTCCTGTTAGCATAAACCAACAGTCAGCATTAGTTAATTTTTGCAAAGGCTGTATTATCATATCATAAACCTACTATAATCTTTAAAAAGATTTTTTAAAATTCTTGCAAAAGTGGATAAAAATTCTTTAAAAATAAAAAGTAATATAAAAACATTATAAATAAAATTATAATATAAATATATATATATAATATAATAAATATAATGAAAAAAAAAAAATGTACAAGTGCTATTGTAATTGAGAAGTGTAAATTTTCTTATTAAATTTTTTGATCAAATTATAAAAGAATAAAAAGATAAAATGATAAAAATTTAAAAATTTTCTAAAAATCATTTATTTGTGGTCCCTCCTTTTTTTCGTCTAAAACAAATTAAAAAAATACAAAAACGAAAAACAAACAAAAAAAAAAAGCAAAGGTAAAAGCGTTTTTTTATCAGTCCCCAGCTTTCCTCTCCCAAAAACGGGTATCCTCACCCCGTAGATAAAAGCAGGGTTTTTTGGGACCTAGGGGGCTTAAAGAGGGTGCAAACCTCTCCCGTGGAGCAGGGGGGACGCGCCATCACCCCCGAAAGCGGGGGAAAACGGAAGGCATATGTAGGGGACGTGGGGGGAAATGGGACAAGCGGTCCACTACCTATGAAATTTCCCAAAGCCAATGGCTTTTTAATATGTAAAGGGAGAAGGTAATTTAAAGGGAAAAAATCACACCACACGTTTTTTAGAATATATATACTATATCTATGTCTATATCTAAACGATCAAACTATATATGATAAAGTATACATACATATATACAAAATACACCCCACACACACCCCCACAAAACACACACACACAAACAAACAAAAACACAGACACAGACACACATACACACTCACACATACGTATCTACATTATATACACACACACAAACACATACCTAATACATACATATATATATAATCTATATATATATATATATATACATATACCAATATATAATATATATATATATATCATATATATATATATATATATTTTGGGGGGGGGGGGGGGGTGGGGGGGGGGGGTGGGATAAAGTATATTAATTGCGAGTGTGTGTTGGTGCGCCCAAAATTTAAAAGCACACTAAACAAGGAGGAAAATACACAAATAATGCAAACTAAATAAATGGTGCAAGGTATATATTGGTTTTCTATTGAATCTCCATCTCTTTCTCCCCTCGCGCCCCCTTTCTCTCTCACTCCTTTCTTCTCTCTTTCTCTTCTTTATTTTCCCAACACTTTGTTCTATCCCCTTCTTCTCTCATACACTCTCCCTTTTCTCTCTATCCTTCCTCCCCTTTTTTTTGTTTTTTCCCCTCCTCCTTCTCTATCATTTTCCTCTTCCTCTCTTCCTCCCTCTCATCATCCACACCTCGTCGCTCCCTAATTTCATTCCTAACTCATTTAAAAAAAAGGCTCTGCCGCTCGGACTTCAACATATTTAAGAAGTTTGGAGAGTAATCAATAAAGGAATGAAAATGGAGAAGAACGGGATTTAGAGATAACTGAAAATGAGTGAGAGAGAGGAGAGAGAGAGAGAGAGAGAGAGATATATAGAGAGGAGGAGAGAGAAGGGAGAGATAGAGAGCGAAGAGAGAGAAGGATAGAGAGAGAGAAGAGAGAGAGAGAGAGAGAGAGAGAGAGAGCGAGAGAGAGAGAGAGAAAAAGAAGAGAGAGAGAGAGAGAGAGAGAGAGGAGAAGAGCGAGAGAGAGAGTTAAAAGGGGGAGAGAGAGAGAGAGAGAGAGAGAGAGAGAAAAGAAGAGGGGAGGGGGGAGAGGGAAAATGAAAAAGAAAAAGAAAAAGAAAAAAAGGGAAAAAGGGGGGAGATAGCGGGGAAAAAAAGGGTGGGGGGGGTTGGGGGTGAGGTTCGGGGGGGGG
>NC_061855.1:28007151-28014651 GCF_019202785.1 Penaeus chinensis | reverse complement strand
TAGATAGATAGATAGATAGATTGACAGAGAGAGAGAGAGAGAGAGAGAGAGAGAGAGAGAGAAAGAGAGAGAGAGGGAGAGAGAGAGAGGGAGAGAGAGAGAGAGAGAGAGAGAGAGAGAGAGAGAGAGAGAGAGAGAGAGAGAGAGAGAGAGAGAGAGAGAGAGAGAGAGAGAGAGAGTAAGTGAGAGAGAGTAAGTGAGAGAGAGAGAGAGAGAGAGAGAGAGAGAGAGAGAGAGAGAGAGAGAGAGAGAGAGAGAGAGAGAGAGAGAGAGAGAGAGAGTAAGAGAGAGAGAGAAAGTGAGAGAGAGAGAGAGAGAGAGAGAGAGAGAGAGAGAGAGAGAGAGAGAGAGAGAGAGAGAGAGAGAGAGAGAGAGAGAGAGCGACAACAATAGACAGAGAAACGTGGAAAATACTGAAATGAAATGCAGAAATGAAATAAAATGAGGATGTATGAAACTATGTTGACAAATTAATGGGCATAAAAAGTCATACAGAGAAATAAAGAGAAAACAAAAAATATATAATATAGACTAAAAACAAAAATGTATATAAGAGAATGAGTGATAAAGAAAAGAGAGGAAAGATAACCTGGGTGAAGAGAAAGTGGGAAGGAGTAGAAAGGAGAGATGAAAAGAAAGAAATGTAAGAAGATAAGTGGGAAAAGGAGACTGACAAAGGACAGATTAGAGGAAGAGGAAATAAATGAGAAGGAAATACTAGGATAATGATTGATAATATAGGAGAAACAATTGAAGAGAAAAAAGTAGGAGAGACGGAGAGAAGAGAGAGAACAATGTATGTATGGAGAATAAGAGAATAACAGTGAACAAAGCGAACAGGCGAAAGATGAATAAGAAGAAAGAAAAACAAATAGATCAGAGGGACGCAGCAGTAATTAAAAAAATAAAATAGAGAGAGAAAATGTAGGCAAACAGGGAAATGAACAAGAAAATCGGAGGAAAGAAATGAAGAAAGGACACGAATAAACAAATGTACGAGAAATAAGACACAGAATGAGAGAAAGAAGGGCAAAGGAGGCGAAGTTGAAAAGGAAAAGAAGAGACATAAAGAAAGGGAGAAAGAGCAGAGAAGAGAGGTAAAATAAAGCGAAAAAGGAAAGGAGAGAAGAGGTTGGAGGAGAAGAGGAGAGAGGAGGAGAGGAGAGAGGAAAAGAGAAGAGAGTCGAAGAGGAGAAAAGAGATGAAAAGAGAAGGGAAGGGAAGAGGAGAGAGGAGAAGAGGTGAGAGAAGAGGAGGAGAGAGGACAAGAGAAGGGAGGAGAAGAGAAGAGGAGAGAGGAGAGAGGAGAAGAGAGAGAGATGCAGAGGAATGAGCAAAAAAGGGAAGTCAGGAAGAGAGGAGAGAGGAGAAGAAGAGAGAGACGAAGAGGAGAGAGGGAAAGAGAATAGGAGAGAGAAGAGAGGAAAAGAGAAGAGGAGAGAGGAGAGAGGAAAAGAGAAGAGGAGAGAGGAGAGAGGAAAAGAGAAGAGGAGAGAGGAGAGAGGAAAAGAGAAGAGGAGAGAGGAGAGAGGAAAAGAGAAGAGGAGAGAGGAGAGAGGAAAAGAGAAGAGGAGAGAGGAGAGAGGAAAAGAGGAGAGGAGAGAGGAAAAGAGAAGAGAAGAGAGGAGAGAGGAAAATAGAAGAGGAGAGAGGAGAGAGGAAAAGAGAAGAGGAGAGAGGAGAGAGGAAAAGAGAAGAGGAGAGAGAAGAGAGGAAAAGAGAAGAGGAGAGAGGAGAGAGGAAAAGAGAAGAGAAGAGAGGAGAGAGGAAAAGAGAAGAGGAGAGAGGAGAGAGGAAAAGAGAAGAGAAGAGAGGAGAGAGGAAAAGAGAAGAGGAGAGAGAAGAGAGGAAAAGAGAAGAGAAGAGAGGAGAGAGGAAAAGAGAAGAGAAGAGAGGAGAGAGGAAAAGAGAAGAGGAGAGAGGAGAGAGGAAAAGAGAAGAGAAGAGAGGAGAGAGGAAAAGAGAAGATAAGAGAGGAGAGAGAAAAAGAGAAGAGGAGAGAGGAGAGAGGAAAAGAGGAGAGGAGTGAGGAGAGAGGAAAAGAGAAGAGAAGAGAGGAGAGAGGAAAAGAGAAGAGAAAAGAGGAGAGAGGAAAAGAGGAGAGGAGAGAGGCGAGAGTGCAAGAGCGACGAGCGAGCGCTGGGAAGCATCGGCAAGGCGGATGAGGGGCAGTGTCTGACGGGCAACGGAGCGGTGAAGACGTGGGTAGTCGACTCCCTCTCTCCCTCACACGAACACACGAACTCACACGAACGTAGATATACAGATATACTGAACGGATATTCAGATGTAGAAACATTTATATACGTATACCTAAACGAGCATGCAGATACATACTGATAAATGAGTTCAAACACATACATATACATACACACACGCGCGCGCGCCAGTGTCCACACGCATTCGCACACACACACACTCGCACACACATACACACACACACACACACACACACACACACACACACACACACACACACACACACACAGACTCACACACACAAGCACACACACACACACACTCAAACAATCACACAAACACACACTCAAACAGATACACATACGAATACATAGCAAATACTGTTTTCAATTTTATACTTCTGTTCTTTCACGCCCGCGGTGCTCCCGTGTGACGCCTGTGTTTCTAAGTGTCTGTCTGTCTGTCTTTCTGTCTGTGATCTGTGCAGGGGAAAGTAGAAGAGAAAAGTGGATAATTTATGGAGAAAGAAACAGCAACAAAATGTGTCAGTCGCGACCATTATCATCATTATCATCGTTGTTATTTTTGTTGATGAGGAAAATTATGACAATTTAATTTACAGCGGGTATCGCACCGAAAGTTTTAATGAGCAAGTCAGAACAATATTTCTGATGCGATGTCAGCATGATGATAAAAATAGTAATAGCATGTTGTCGACTATGATCTTTTATCTTTGCTTTCATTATAATCATTATTGGAATATTGTCACAGAAAATAATGATGCAAACCATGCAAAGAAATATGATGATTATGATAAATTTCAGTATAATGATATTGACGGTGATGGCTATGATATAAAACAATAACTGTGATCACGACAGAGTAATGGTAATTACGATTGCAATGATGCAATGATGATAATAATAATTATGATAATAATATAACAATACTAGTAATAATGATAGTGATAATAACAATATTGATAATGATAATAATAATGATAATAATAATGATAATAATGATAATAATAATAATAATAATAATAATAATAATAACAATAATGATGATGATGATGATGATAGTAAATATAATGATAACAATAAAAATAATAATGATAATTATGATAATAATAATAATACTAGTAGTAGTAGTAATAATGATAATTACAAAAATGATAATAATGATAATAATAATGATGACGATGATAATAATAATAATAATGATAATAACAATAATAATACTAATAATAATAATAACAAAATAATAGTAATCATAATAATAATAATGATAATACTAATAATAATAATAATAATAATAATAATGATAATAATGGTAACAATGATGATGATGATAGTAATAATGATAACAATAATGATGATAATGCTAATAAGGGTAATAACAACAAAATGAAAATAACACTGATGATAATAAGATAGATAGCAGTAATGATGATAATGACGATGACGATGATGATGATGAATGATCATAATGATAATAATGATAATAATCATATACATGAGGGCGATAGACATCACGAATACTAAAGACAATATTATCGATAGCAATCAACTAGCACTGTCCAAATAACCAACAAAAAATATTCAACAAAATCATTAAAAAACAAATGCACAGAGGGAACTGCCTGCCCATTGCACCATCCTAGGCCTATGCATTCACTTGCAACACACATGCGCTTTGCAACACTAAAGCAGTTTCTTTCTCAATTAGGAGAGGAGTTGTCGGTTAATGTATTTTTGCTGGATCCCAGTAAAAAATGGTATTATTTTTTCTTATAAGTTTCTTGATTAATAAGGAAATGAAAAGATTAATCTATTGACTATCTATCAATCTGTCTAGTTACTTCGTCAGTTATCTATCTATTGACTTAGTTATCAATTTACTTATCTATTCATTTATCATTTTTTTGCTTATTATGATAAATACCGTTACTACTGCTTGATATTACTATTATTACTAGTAGTGCTACTGATATAAATAATTATTATAATACTGATGCTAGTATTGCTAGTATTGATATCTCCTCGGCATAGCTATTGCAACAATTACGGCATTACTATTGCTTTTATCTGGTCATTCAGTTTGTAGTTTTAAGTTGGTATGGTGATATCATGTCGTCATCAATATCATTCCTTATACAGTTAGTTTAACTGCTTATATTATTGTTACCGTTATCATCATTATCGTTTTTTCAGTATTATCATTGTTATTATATCATTATTAGCATTATCATTTATCATAATTATTATTATTATTATTATTATTATTATTATTAGTATTAGTATTAGTATTATCATTATTATCATTATTGTTACTATTATTATTACCATTATTATTGTTATTATCATTATCATCATCATTATTTTCATAATTATCATATCCCTCCTTTTCATCATATCTAAATTAGCATTATTATTATTGTTACTCTTATAATGATTGATATCATTATTATTATTATTATTATTATTAGAATTATTATTATCATCAATATTATTATTATTATTATTATTATTATTATTATTATTATTATTATTATTACTTTTATCAATATTATTATCATTATTACCATTACTGTTAGTATAACTATTGTCAGTATCATTATTATAATCATTACTATTATTGCTATCATTATTAATATCGGTGTTATTTTCATTGCTATTATTATTATCATCATTATCATTGTTGTTATTATTGTCATAAGCACTGTTATTCTTATCATTATTATTATCATTATCAATATTAACGTTGTTATTGTAATTATCACTTTTATCTTTATCATGATCATGATCATCATCATTATCATTATTATTGTTATAATCATTTATATTATTATTATTATTATTATCATTATTATTATTATCATTATTATTATTACTATCATTATTGTTATTATCATAATTGTTATCATTATTATTATTATTATTATCATTATTCTTGTTGTTCTTCTCATTATTATTATTTTTGTTATTATCATTATTATTATTATTATTATTATTATTACTATTATTATTATCATTATTATCATTGTTATTGTTATTATTATCATTATTATTATTAGTAGTAGTATTACTATTATTATTATTACTATTATTATTATTATTATTATTATTGCTGTTATCATTATTTTTTTTTTTACTTTTATCATTATCATCGTTATCATTCTGTTCCTATTATTACTGTCATTATTATTGTTTTATTATTGTTATCATTATCATTATTATTGTTCTTCGTCATCTTCATGGTCCTCTTGTTTTGTTGATATTGCTGTTTACTTTTATTACTACTATTATTGTTATTTTTATTATTATCATTATTATCATTACTATTATTAATATTATTATTATCATTGTCATTATTATTATTATTATTACTATTATAATTTCTATTACTACTATTATTGTTATTGTTACAAGTATTATTATCATTATTATTGTTATCATTATTATCACTACTGCTGTCATTATCATCATTGTTATCAACGTCATTTGTATATCATTATCGTTATTTTCTGTTTCATTTGTATATTATTATCCTTATAATTTCTATCATTGTTTTTCGTTAGTCATATTGTCCTACTTATTGTTATATTCATAATGATAATAATGATAAAAAGGACTATAAGAATAATGCTGATTATTAACAATAATAATGATAATAATATTAACAAAAGTAAGGATAAAAATAACAATAATTGGATAATGATTATGATAATATTAATAATGATGATAATGATATTAATAATGATAATAATAATGATAATAATGATAATAATAATAATGATAATAGTATTGATAATACTAATAATAGTAATAATACTACTAATAAAAGTGATAATAATAATAATGATAATGATAAAAATGTAGTAACAATAATAAGGATAATAGTAATAATGATAATGATGATGAGGATTACCATTACTGTTATCACTTTATTCATCAATATCTTTGTTGTCATTACTGTTAACTATCTCCGTTTGTAGCCACCCGTGGGCATTATCATAGTTATCATCATCAGATAATCATTATATGTTAGCGTTTGTCAATTCATATACATATCAATCTATATTTATCTCGCTATCCATATCAATCTATTTGTTTTAACCTGAATCAATTTTCATTACTCTCCGTAAACACGCAAAAAATACATACACATAGACAGTTACACACACGCATTCACACACACACACACACACACACACACACACACACACACACACACACACACACACACACACACACACACACACACACACGCAGAAAACACACACGCGCTCACTTAATTCAGCTATATACAGCAATGGATTGGTGCACAAACAGATCTAGAACTCGGGGATCTCTCGAAGGACTTTCTGTAAGCCAATACATATACAGATAAATCAAGCCACTCAAACACGAGGCCTATGTGCTTCGGTCCAGCACAAAGACCGACAAATATTTACGTCTCTTTATTTGTAAACAATATATGTATATACACATCCTTCCATCCGTACGTGTACACACACACACACACACACACACACACACACACACACACACACACACACACTCACACACACACATACACACACACACACACACACACACACACACACACACATATGTATGTACATATGTATATACATCTATATATATGTGTGTGTGTACACACAAGCACGTAAGATAAAACTGCGTCTGATAAATAATTTATTCATACACTTATCCAAGGCCACTTCCTTTTATGTCAGTCTGTCATGAGGCCTTGTCGTCTCTGGTGTTTGTTTCCCTTCCTTTTATTGGGTCTGGGAACAATGAGGAAGAGGGAGAAATGGGTCTTGGTCGATGGCTGTGAAGTCGGCACACAAAGTCTCTAACTCCGACTCGTAAATGTATGGTGACTCCGATGCTTATTGTTTGATGCCTTCGAGTCTGACGTTTAATGTGGCTTCGAGTTTGATGTTTGATGTGGTTTCGAGGCTGATTTTTAATGTGCTTTGAGTCTGACGTTAAATGGGGCTTCGAGGCTGACGATTTATGTGCTTCGAGTCTGACGTTTAATGTGGCTTCGAGTCTGACGTTTAATATGGCTTCGAGGCTGATGTTTAATGTGGCTTCGAGGCTGACGATTAATGTGGCTTCGAGTCTGACGTTTAATGTGGTTTCGAGGCTGACGTTTTATGTGCTTCGAGTCTGACGTTTAATGTGGCTTCGAGGCTGACGCTTTATGTGCTTCGAGTCTGACGTTTAATGTGGCTTCGAGGCTGACGCTTTATGTGCTTCGAGTCTGACGTTTAATGTGGCTTCGAGG
>NC_061855.1:27984651-27987151 GCF_019202785.1 Penaeus chinensis | reverse complement strand
ATGCACTTATGTATGCATAGATGTATTATCATTCTATCTATTTATCTATCTATTTAGAAACGGACAGACAGGCAGACTGAACAAGAGACAGAGGCAGAGAGAAACATAGAGAGCAAGAGAAAACGAGCACATGCGCGCAAGAGAAAGGGGGGGGGGGGGGGTGAAATAGAGTGAAATTGAGAAAGAGAGAGAAAGAGAGACAGGGAGAAATAGAACGCGATGCAGATAAATAGCGAGAGACAGGCAACCAAACCAAATGAAAGACCAAGAGAGATGGCAGAATGGAACGGAAGGGTTGTCGTGGTCATTCTATCCCCATACGCTTCATTGCCTCGAAGCTCCGAACTCAAGGACCGGTATGGACGCAAGCTAGCGGTATCTGGTGACGAGGAAATATCTATCGACACATTCGTCAGGGTGACAGAGAGCCATGACATTTCTAGCGTTGTTCGCTGACAGCGGGACGCATGGGGATAAACGTACGCACGCACGCATCCCGAATCCTAACGAATCGATGTGTTTCTTATCACTTTCCTATATTCAGATAATTGTGTCTGCTGGCGGGCGAAGGTCGTAATGGCATCTGCTCGTATTCATAATTTCGCAAGAGATAAAAAGAGCAAAGTAAAAAGTTTAGCAAAGTATGACTAGCTGGAAAATACGGAAAATTTCTGCCGTTACACGAAATGAACGACTGGGATTTTCCAGAATGCGAGCAGGTGCTTTTGTTCGCATAACGAATGAACAACTGCTGGAATGTTCCGGTGAACACATTGGATTGACGACGCCTGTATCTGGTGAGGTTTTTCTGCTTCCCTTTTACCCACTGTATTGTTATTTGTATGTCAATATATATTATATATATACACATATGTTTACTATCTATATATATTATATAATTATTAAATACATATACATATATATAGGTAAATAGATAGATAGATTACACACACACACACACACACACACACACACACACACACACACACACACACACACACACACACACATACACATATATATCTATACATATTCACATATATTCATATACACAAAAACAAGCACGCACGCAAATACATTCAGATTTCCATGAGCGTGCAAGGGCATTAGGACGTCTCTTCAACTCCCTGGCACTCCCAAGCCGCTTCCCCTTCAGAGTTTTCCTCACCTTCGGGGCGAGAATGAACAAATGTATGGAGGAGGAGTCACCAACACGGACTTTCTTTTCCTCGAAGAATGACGTTATCTGATCAGGTGTGTGGGCCTCGAATGGGTGGGCCTCGTCCTGGGAGGTTCCGGATTCCTCTGCTCGGCTCATCTCGACCGCCTTTCCTCCACAACAGAAATGCGGTGGCAGAACCACATACCACTGGGAGTTCGTAGTGCACAGGAACCAGACCTTGGCAAGAGCATCCTCAGATGGGAATACCGATCCAGCTTGCTCGTTTGCTCTCTGTGTCCAAGTTTCATGAACTATGGCCTTAGCAATAACATCCTTGGTGCTCAGAATACTGTATCTCCTCAGTATTTACTTACTGCAGCGTGACGTCGTTCTCATTTATCTGTGCGGCACTCAGAAAGCACAAGAAAGCCTGGCAATAGAGATGATCCTGCGAGGCAATCATAGCTGCAGTAAAAATCATCTTCATTTCAGTCACTTTGGCCCAGCAGTTCTTCTGTCTTCCCCCTTGAGCACCAATAATTGTTCTTAAATTTTCATATTCAGCGATGAAACAACTGCACAGGAAGATTTCACAAGAGTCCCCACAAGCATGTTAATGTCAGTTAGAACAGATAAACCGACTTTGATGTTATAAAACAAATCATTACTATTCATCTATTTTCTCCAGCTCTTCTGTCATGTTATGGATTATGTGTCTGTGTGTGTACGTTTGAAGTTAGACAGGCCTGTTTGTGACAGCATGATGGATTTTTTATTTATTTATTTATATATTTTTTTGTGGAAAGCAGATATGAATTTAAGTGTTTAATGAACAACACCATATCTCATTGCTTTTGAACTGGCCATTATACATGTATATGCATGGGAACACAACATTTTGATAAATAAAGGAACAAAGAAATTAATGTATATAGAGAGAATGGAATGGGAGAGATTGGGAAGGGAATAGGGGAGAGATAGATAGTTCAATCGATAGAAAGATATATAGAATGACAGATCCCGATACAGAAAATGAGAAAGAAAGAGAAAGATAGATAGATAGATAGAGAGAGAGAGAGAGAGAAGGAGAGGAGAGAGAGCGAGAGATAGAGAGATAAGAGAGAGAGAGAGAGAGAGAGGATGCAAAGAGAGCGAGAGATAAGAGAGAGAGAGAGAGAGAGAGAGAGAGAGAGAGAATAGAGATGGTTGAGAGGAGAGAGAGGAAGAAGTAGAGAGAGAGAGAGAGAGAGAGAGATGAGAGAGAGGAGAGAGAGAGAGAGAGAGAGAGAGAGAGAGAGAGAGAGAGAGAGAGAGAGAGAGAGAGAGAGAGAGAGAGAG
>NC_061855.1:27974651-27979651 GCF_019202785.1 Penaeus chinensis | reverse complement strand
GTGTTTGTGTTTGTGTGTGTGTATTCTCTGCTTTTATACATGTATATTCACACACACAGACATATATATATATATATATATATATATATATATATATGTATATATATATATATATATATATATATATATATATATATATATATATATATATATATATATGTATGTATATACACACACACACACACACACACACACACACACACACACACACACACACACACACACACACACACACACACACGTACCTATGTATACATATATATTCATACAGCTTATTTAGAATCGGTCATTGTTGATATTAGCAGTAGTTCCTCTTCCATACTGATAGGACAGATATATATGTGATATTTACGTACCTTCTGTAAGTATATGAAACAGCTAGTCGATGAGCCTCCAAGTTCAGGACACAGATATGTATAAATGTATACGTATAAGTGCACATATTATGGTAAGGAATATTTATGTAAGCGGGTTTAGTTACGTAAGTGGGTTTAGTTAGGGATAACGTAATTAGTTTGTCTCACTATTATATACATACACAAGGCCTGAGACTGTTATATGTCATCACATCCAGTCTTTTCCATGAATACTCTTTGTTTAAGGACCTAAATTATTCTAGTGAAACCCTCTGGACATTTCAAGAGATAGTTCATACTTCCACAAATGTAGATATCTAAAAATCAACACTAATTTACTGATAAAATTCAGTCAGTTATTAATGTCATAACGCATTAAAATAAATTTGCATCCTCACTGGTGATTTTAATCTGGACCTGCTGAAATGGCAGTCAGATAGCAAAATTGAAGAGTTCACATCTATTTTGAATTCAAAACATTTTTTTTTTTTTTTTTTTTTTTTTTTTTTTTTTACCACAATCAGATATCCAACATGAGCACAGGGAAATTCTGCTACCCTCATAGACTTATATATGGGCCAATAACATTACTAACATAGTAGATAGTGGAATCTTTTACTCTAACATACCAGATCGTTTCCCTATCTACGCTGTTTTTAAGATGGATTCACACTATAAAGTTTCAAACAGTAGAAATATCGTGAGCTTTTAAAGTTATCTTAGCAACGCCTGCTGGGATTTGGTAAATGGGGTAGGTAATTCAAATGTTGATTATAACTTTATTTCCATTGTTATGCCTTGCTTCTTTGAAAGATTCTTCCCCTTAAACACAAAAGTAGTAAAGTTAATTTAAAGAAAATTAATTAAAGAAACCCTATATCACCAATGAAATAAAGTTTAATTAGAAATAAATAAATGAAGAAAAACATCAGAACAAGTACGCAAACAATAAGTAAAGTCTGGAGATGGATGTCACATTGGGAACTTTTAGCAAGATTATTGAAAAGATTATCCGAAACCGTCACATAGATTTTTTTTTTTTTTTTTTTTTTTTTTTACTGAAAATTATATAATAAACAAACTCAATATGGTTCCGTGAGAAACAGATCTGCTGAATCAGCCATCCTTGACTTAAATCCCCCAATTTTACTATGTAAACTTGAACACTACGGTATTCGAGGTAAGTTATGTGATTGCTTTGTTTCATACTTAACAAAACGGAGGCATTTTGTATGTTTTGACAAACACGTATCTTCTAAAAAATTGATTAGTCATGGTGTTCTCCAGGGATCAATTCTGGGCCCTGTTTTTTTTTCTTCTAATATATATCAGTGACATAGTAAACTCCTCTAGACTCAGTTTCATTATATAAGCAGACGATACGTGTACATATTATTCAAGCAGCTCTCTACAGGAAGTAGTAAATATAGTAAATAATGAATTAATTTGTATCAGATAATAGATTTTGCTAAATAAACTAACCTGAAATATTAACAAGACCCATTACATGATATTTCACAGGAATAAAAGAATGCTAGCTTTCCTCCCAGAATTTACAACGGTTTCTTGGATTTGCATTTGAGCTGGAAATCCCATATAAATCACACTCAATCGAAAATTAGTACAGGATGTGGCTTGATGTACCAACCAAAATAAGCACTAAATAAACATGCTCTGAAAAAGATTTACGCCACTTTAATATACCCACATTAACATAATGGCGAACAGTTTGGGGAGCGACGCAGCAAAGCACATTAAAATGTGTAACATTAAATGTGTAGCAAAAAATGAAGTGTTTGTACAAGTTTTGGGCTATTTTTTTTTTTTCTTTTATAGGCACGGAGGATTTGGTGATCTTAAGCTTTTGAAACTATAATGTTGCTGTTTACATGTTTTAGAATGTTTGAGTGTTGGAAATACAATGTTTAGTTTTAGAATGAATCAGAGATATATTAAGAGACAATAATTTAATTAACTGAATGTTGCACGGTCGCTACAATTTCGGTTAAACATCGTTTATCATTTTGCGGTATTGTGGAATAACCTGCCTGAGAGAATAAGTTTTACAACACTTTCCTCATTCAAATACAAATTATAACAATACTTATTATGTCAGTTTAATGCATAATGATTTTCCTTGCTTCTGTCTGTCTGTATGTATATAACACTCTCTTTCTCCTCCTTCATTGATCAGCCCCTTTTCCTTCACTTCATGATCTTCCGACAAAGTTGTAAACTGTGAGGTTGAAATAATTATATGCTAAATGATATGTGTACATACTCATGTAATATATGATATACGTAATATATGTCTAACACTCCTATGATATGTTCTATATGTATGTTTTCTTTTGGTACTGCATAAATACTCCCGGAGAGCCCGGCCATATATTATTTATTTATTTTTTTTTACTTCACTGTCATTATTATTTTATAGCTAAATTAAATTTCGATTTTGAAAAAGAGGGAACGAGGAGAGGAACATAAAATACGCAAGAAGTACTCATAAGAAGGGGAAGGCAAAATTATGTAATACCAGTCAATCACAACTGAGGATAAAATTAGATAATATGTTAAAGATAAGGATACTGGCGCTCACGAAGAGGAGGGAGTAAGCTCAATTGTGAAGATAAGAGAAAAAATAAGTGAGATATAACTCTGTTGCCATGCCCCAGCCCAATGCAACAAAGAAGAAGAAAAAAGAAAAAGAGATAGAAAGGAAGATAGTAAGAGAGAGAGAGAGAGAGAGAGAGAGAGAGAGAGAGAGAGAGAGAGAGAGAGAGAGAGAGAGAGAGAGAGAGAGATAGAGATAGAGAGAGAGAGAAGGAAAACAAAAATAGAGAAATATGCCGAGAGGAAGAGATATAGTTAGAGACTTACGGATGGAGAGAGAGAGAGAGAGAGAGAGAGAGAGAGAGAGAGAGAGAGAGAGAGAGAGAGAGAGAGAGAGAGAGAGAGAGAGAGAGAGAGAGAGAGATTCAAACAAGCACCGAAGCAGAAAGATTAAAGCAAAAAGAAAATTTCCTTTTCGATGATGGCAACAGGAGGAAATAATTGCCCACCGCACTTCCCTCCCTTCAAGGAACTTCTCGGACTAAACGGACAGCGAAATCGTACCGGAAAACGCAAGTATAATAGACCTTCGTATGATAACTACGAACGAGTCAAGTCGTGCGTCCGCCAGCCCCGTCTCTCCGTCGCCGCGGAAGCAAGTTCTCTCGAAGTAGGATCGCTTCTGGATGTGCTTGTGTGCAACATAAGTTTGCTTTGGTATATTCCGGAGAAAATGCGTGCCTTTCCTCCCCGACTACTTTGCTTGCGTGTCTGGTGAAGTATATATGTGTTTTCCAAGAGGTTAGTGGCGGAAATACTCGACTGATTTACCGCTACTGCAGTATTTCGGATGTTTTATCTGTTTAATTCTTTATACATTTATCCTTATACTTATTTCCATTCGGGTAAACTTGATTACTGTTTATGAATTCTCCTGTCTATTTTTTATTTGAAATTTGTATTCATTTATTTATATGGTAATTACTCTTTGTCAAGTGATTCCTCCATTCATTACAATATCATATTTATGATGATAGAAATAATGATGAAACTTATGGTCATGCTCATGGCAATGAATATTAGTAAAAATAATCTGAAAAACATGATTATGATATAACTGAATATGATAAAATACATTACTGATAAAAAAAAAAAAAAAAAAAAAAAAACACATGGTCATAGTAAGCTCATGATGATTGTAAGAAATAATGATAGTAAGAAAAAATATGAGTAGTAAAAGTAATAATAATAATGGTAATAATAAAAACGCGAAGATAAACAGAAACAATAACAACAATAAAAGCAGCCTCATTAACTTCGAGAATGATGATAATGATACTGTTAACACTCTAACATAACTACAAAGGGGGTTTATTTTCATTACTTCTATATGAACTCAGTTTATTTGTTTATGCAACTTTCATTATCATATAATTTTATCTGCAACAAATACCACAGTCGTACGGACGCTTTATCCCAAAGTATTATAAAACCCAAACATTTGATCAAAATATAATGATCAGATAATGTAATGAAATTCTATGGAACATTTGTTTTTCTTGCATTCTATTTTCACTTCATTTCGTTGCTGATTTTTTATCTTATGGCAATTTTCTGTCGTTTATCTAATTTTATCAGCTACTAGCCGAATTTCATCATATTGAAGTCTAATTATTTGATTACATGATTTTTTTATTTTCCCTTTTCCTTTAAGAATCATCATTATTGTCATTGTTGACAATAATGAAAATCACTGATCATTATCATCACTCTTATTATCATTATCATCATTATCTTTTTTTTATTATTATGATTTTATTATTACTGTAATTTTTATTATTGTTATTGTTGCTGTTATTGTTATTATTATTATCATTATAGCTATTATTTTTGTCATTGTTATCACTTTTATTACAATTATCATTATTATTATTATTGTTGTTATTATTATTATTATTATTATTATTATTATTATTATTATTATTATTATTATTATTATTATTGTTTTTAACATTATCATTATCACTGTCATTATCATTATCCTTGTTATTGTTATTATTATTATTATTATCATTATAATTATCATTGTTA
>NC_061855.1:27942151-27944651 GCF_019202785.1 Penaeus chinensis | reverse complement strand
TCTCTCTCTCACTCTCTCAAACTCTATCTCTCTCACACACACACACACACACACACACACACACACACACACACACACATATATATATATATGTGTGTGTGTGTGTGTGTGTATGTATATCTATCTATCTATATATCTATCTATCTATCTATCTATCTATCTATATATATATATATATATATATATATATATATATATATATATATATATATATATATATATATATATATCACCGCCATCAGCCCTTGATAGCCAGCCTCGAAAACTATTCTCCACAGCTGAGATTTTCGGATGAATGTGATGGTCATCAAAAATATATTGTTGCAGTGATCCTGATAACGAGAAACACGTGATATGTTTTGTTGGGGTCGGGGCTGTATTGATGTAAGTCTGTGATTTATTTGTTTGGTATCATAACATTTGTCTTTCTTACTTTATTTATATTATTAAGAGCAGAGAGCGAGACAGAAAGGAGGAGAGAGAGATGGAGGGAAGAGAGAGAGAGAGAGAGAGAGAGAGAGAGAGAGAGAGAGAGAGAGAGAGAGAGAGAGAGAGAGAGAGAGAGAGAGAGAGAGAGAGAGAAGAGAGAGAGAGATAGGGCGTGGGTGTGGGGGGGGGGTGAGAGAGTGAAAGAGAGAGAAAGAGAAAGAGAAAGAGAAAGAGAAAGAGAAAGAGTGAGAGAAATAGAGACAGAGACAGATACAGAGACAGACAAACAGACAGAAAGAGCCCCACCAAAAAAAAAAAAAAAAAAAAAAAGAGAGAAAGAGATAACGAGATCGAGATAGAGCCCACAGCAGAAAAGAAAGAGAGGGAGACGGAAAATTAGTGAGCAAGGAACAGAACCAGCTTTAAACGTCATGAAAGAAGAAATGGACATGGGAGGCTGCATGTCCTATGGAAATTGCTAATAACTTCCTCAGTTATTCCTTCAATCCAAAGGGTTATTAAGTAATCCAGTGATTTGCCTGTGACTGATGTCTGGGATAATCTGTATGAGAGGGAAACAAAAATTGTAAATCGGGGGACAAAGGCTGTGTTTTTGATTCAGCAGGAAAATAATAATAGGGTTGATTTTGATGATCTTGATTAAGGTGAGGATGTTATTAATAGTTACTACGGATTGCAAAATGCAGAATATGACAAGGACAGCAGCACCAGGGAAATGACAACGGGAATAATTTTGAAAAACTTGATAATGGTGATGTCGTTATTAGTAATAACTATGAAATGCAGAATAGTGAAAATTACAATATATCTTACAATATCAATATATATTGCAATATCAGTGGTGATACTAATACTAATAGGATAGCATCTACAGCAATATGGTAATAATTCCAACAGTAATACTGATAATACGTATTGTTGCAACAGCAACAATAATGATAATGATAATGGCAATGACGATAATAATTATGATAAAGATAATGATATTGTTAGAGATAATGATGATGATGCAGATAAAGATGAAGGTGAAGATGAAGATGATGATGATAACAATACTGATAATAATGATAATGATCATTGTAATAATAATAGTAAAAATAATGATAATAATAACAACAATGACAATATTAGTAATAATTATTATTATGATAATAATGATAATAGTAACGATAATAATAATAATAATGATAATAATAGCAGTAATAAAAGTGATAATAGTAATAATGATAATAATAATGATAATGATAATAATGATAACAATAATTATGATAATAACAATAATGATAACAATAATAATAACAAGGATAAATTATAATGTCAATAACAAGAACAATGACAATGATAATAATAATAATGATGATAATAATAATGATAATAATAACAATAACAACAAGAACAACAACAGCAGTAACAATAATAACAATGATAAATAAGTATGATAACAATAATAACAAAGGAAGAAAAATAATTACCTTGTTATAAATGAAACTTAAATAGATTTGTTAAAGACATTTTTTCGCTCGAGAGACTCACCCCTTCTTGTTAAACCACACCAAGCCGCTTATTTTCCCTAATTGGTTAGTTTAAATTAAACCAAATGAAGGCGTATTTTCGTGTATTTTCCACAGCCTGTATGCCTTTCGTGTGCTTTGTTGAATTTATAGATTTAGATTGATTATGGTTATCATTATTATTATTATCATCATTATTACTATTGTTATTATTAATATTATTATCATTATTATATTATTATTATTATTATTACTGTTATTGTCATTATCATTATTATCATTATTATTATTATTATTATTATTATTATTATTATTATCCCTTTATTATTATTATTATCGTCTTCTTTACTACTACTATTATCATCATAATCATCGTCATCATCTACATTCTCCACCTCCTCGTCATCCTCATCATCATCATTACCATTGTTATTACAATTATTGGTATTTATCATTGTTATTACTTACTTTTATTATTATCACTGTTATCTTTAGTGTTCTAATCATAGTAATAGTGTTATAATCATTATAATGATAAT
>NC_061855.1:27902151-27904651 GCF_019202785.1 Penaeus chinensis | reverse complement strand
CCTCTTCGACCAAAGTAAGTACTTCGGTCATCATATCTCATAAATGCTCACCTGTAAACGCTATTAATGTGCAAAACAAATTCCCTGGAAGGTTCTCGCTAATCTGCGTTATCTGGCGTTGCGAGAGAATCATAAGAAGTAATATCATATCGTCAGCATTAAACCATTAAAAATGCTTAATGAATCTGTAATCTTGCATTTTATGTAGTACCCTTAATAGAACTTCACTAGTAACCATTTTGTTCTTCTGACCCAGATCTTTGTTCAGCACACTGTATTTCTTTTTTAGAATCCCTTTGCAAACTAAAATTGAATTAGACAGCTGCCTACTAAAGAACATTTTATACGCAAATCACATCAGAGCAACTTACTACATTTTAGCAGCCAACACATGTAAATTCTCCCCCTTTGCTTGCGACAATGGAGAGTACGCGTGAATGTTCCGTATATGTTGTCACACTCCTTCTATTATTTAAATAACAGGGTACATTGTGGGGAACAGCATACCTGAACAAGACAAATCATTGTACTCTAGTAAGACGGCTTTTGTACATGACTACTCCAAGTTCTTGATTCATTAACCAAACCTAATCTTGTAAAATATTTGGAACGTCTATTCATTCATTCAACTTCAAAAAAAAAAAAAAAAAAAAAATGCAGAAAGGAACAACATACGATGATCTGTTTATTATGTGTGAACGCGCGGTACGAAAAGGCCCGGTCTAGTTATTGCATCATTTACGTCTCATTTTGCAAGGACAAGTACTCACTACTCCCGGAAAAGTGTCGTATATACGCATATCGGTGCTTTTTTATGCAAAATTATTGCAGCCTCAGACAGTCGTTGGTCCTGCTGTGTGCGGTATCTCTTATTTGCTTTCTTATACACACACACACACACACACACACACACACACACACACATATATATATTTATATATATATATGAATACACACACACGCACACACACACACACACACATACACACACACACACACACACACACACAACCATTGTAGCAGGTATATGCATAGCCGAATAGGTAAATAGAAACTTATGTACTATTTTTTTTTGTCTATCTTTTTTTTAACACCATGTTGGTCATTTCCATATCCGAGGTTTGCAGTTTATCCCATCATTCTTTGTCATACCCGCTTCCCTACAGTAATCCCCTACCACAAAATACTGAAAAGAATTTATCCCCACTTTCCCCCCACAGGTATGTATAATTTTACACACGTTTCCCCCTCGCTGAATCCTGTATGATTCCATTACCACCAGGAATAGATAGTGGACGTGGAGGTGCCGAAGTGTGGACAATGGGCGCACTGGATAGGGAGGAGCACAGACAGCTTAAAGTGGGCGTCTTGCTCTCTGACGCGGGCGGTTTGTCTGCCGTTCACGACCTCACTATCATCGTCGACGACATCAACGACAACCCGATGCGACCAGGGGCGAAGACGGTTTATCTGTGGAAGACGCAGGTGAGCGGTCTTCATTAACTGATCTGGGTCGTCGTGCGATGTCTGTAGAGCTCATGGAAGTTTAATCAGCCTTAGCATCATCGCTCTTAACTGTGGGAAAGACAAAGACGAATAAGAATGTATCATAGCGATATTTATTCTCTTGGTCAGCCATTCATCAACATTGTTTTTTAACTGAGAGAAAGGGAAAGGTGAAAGAAGAGTACCAAGATGATTTTTTTTTTCTCTTAAACCTTTATTATCATCATTGTTTTTAATGGAGTTCAGGACAGAGACAAACGAAAAGGAGAGTAAGATGACGGCACTTTCCTCTTAAACACTCTTTTATCATTATTTTTGACTGAGTGAAGTCAAATGCGAATGAAGAAGAGAGTGCTTTGACAATTTTTTTTCTCTTGAGCAATCTCTTTGATGGTGTTGTTCTTTGTAGTTCAGAGAATGTCTCGTAAAATCCCTTTGGAAGTCATAAACGACGTCCTCCGGAATAATCCTCATTTTCTTGAAGTGATAATATGAATTCACTTCGTAAATCTCAATTCTGCTGCATTTAATGATATACAGTAGTAACCGATATATGCATGTGTGTCTGTCTGGCTGAATAAATAGGGGAAAAAATCGAACATGAACTATGAAATGTAAAGTTTGATTTCAATTCGCATTTAAAATTCTCTTCGACGCTCATTTTACAATTCCGAACAATATTTTCAAAATCTATTCAGCCAGTTCATGTTCCCCCTTCCGATTATTTTCCCGTCTGGCTTCAGAATTGGGCGTTTTCTATACAGGTTTAAGCTTGAACTGTAGTCCAAATGAAAACATATTGACCGCCACGAGAGCAGATTCCCCAAACGTTTCTATTGCTCTTTAATACCCATTGGTTTGGAAGACCTCGTTACGGATACTTGGAGTAAGTTAAATGGTTGTTAAGGCACGAGAAACGATTCGAACAGTTAGGTGGAACAGCTGGGGGGCGTTCGCCGGTGCCAGATGTACGACTGTGTAGGACAAAAGACAG
>NC_061855.1:27874651-27877151 GCF_019202785.1 Penaeus chinensis | reverse complement strand
ATACAGCAACTCCATCATCTTCCTTGCATTGGTCCATTTATTGCATTCTTTGTTTATCTCTTACTTCCGCTTACATTTATTTACTGTTCTGTTTGACTGCTTCTCTTTCGTTTCTTAGTTTGGCTTTTTTCATATTTCTGTTTCTTCTCTTTATTTATCTATATATATACCAACGCGCACATGCATACTCATACACACATATATGCATCATATGTGCATTGAATATAAAGAACTTGTCTTCATGCGTCTAAACTGATTTCATTAGCTTAACGCTAGTCCCTTCTTGAATACCGTTGTCACATACACCAATTTTCTCTTCATTTCCTCTTGACAGCATGTGTCGAAGACATAAGAGTATCTGGACGGCCCCTGCCTCTCCCCCCCGCTGTCAACGGCACTAGATGGGGTCAAGTCACCACCTTAGAGCATCTGGAGAAAGGCTGTGATCCTCCCGACCCCTGTCTGAGGACCAACTGCAACCCGCCGTTGAGCTGCCATGCCAACTGGGACCGCGCCACCTGTAGGTCTGTACATCTGTTTGAAACCGTTGGATTCCGGGTTATTTTGATTACCTCAGAAGCCGATTTCCATTAGATTAAAGCCGCATAACTTTCGTCTAGGCTTAGTTCCTTGTTTACCTCAGCTAACGGCGAACGGTCATTCCAGTCTGCGGGGTCAATAAAGGTGGCTGGTCATGCCGTTGCCTTGTTTGCCGGGGCGGAGAACGCGAAGCTATTGTCTTTCTTGTTTACTAAACTGTTGGGTCCTCGATTTAACATTGCTGTACTCAACGCTAGGGATTAATGTTTAACGGATGTGTTCAGTTCTCCTTACGTGACGAGCATCTCAAGCATTTATACAAGAATGGTAGATTATCATGTAACATATAACATATAACAATGCAAACAGGAAGATCAAATAATTCATTAACCGTCTTCCTCGCACCAGTTGCGGTCCGGGCAGGCAGTTGGTGGGACGCATGTGCGAAGACGTGGACGAGTGCACGTGGCAGCCGTGCCTTCACGGAGGCACGTGCGAGAATCGGCACCCAGGTTACGTGTGCACGTGTGGCCCGGACCACGTCGGGGAGCAGTGCCAGTGGGCCAAGCTGCCGCCTCCACATGCCGCGGGAGGGCACCCTCTCACCGCGCCGGCTGCCGTGGTGGCCCTCACCGTGTCGGTCCTCATATTAGGTGAGTGAGCACCAGCGCGTATAGTAATGTGTCGTAGTAATAGACAGTCACGAGTCATGCAGATAGATATTCGAGTGATCTGGATACTTAGAGTGGGACTGACATACACTCACCACGACGCCATTGTGATGCAGTGGTGCTCGGCGTGGTGTTCACTATACGCCTCCACCGACGGCGCTCCTCCCGAGGGTGGGCGGGCGAGGACGGGGGAAACGGCGAAGGAAGACTGAAGGTGGTGAAGGTGGAGGCGGGCGGCAAAGGGAGGAAGAAGAAGAGGAAAAAGATTCTGAGCCAGCGCTCGTCCAAAACAAGCGGCAAGGGAAGGGTGAAGAAAAACCAGGACGAGGCAGGAGATAAAGAAGAGGAAGACGATGATGATGAAGAGGAGGAAGAAAAAGCGGCGGGGAGGGAGAGACAAGAAGCCTGTGGACTGACAACGGGTTTGGCGGCTGCGGCGACCGTAAAGGGAGACGCGGCCCACCAGACATTTTTGGAACTTCTGAGGCTAAAAGTCCCGACGGCGGAGGCGGGGCTTCAGAAAACAGGTCGGCATCTTTATAGCTTTATTGAATAAATAATTAAGGGAACGAGTTTTCTTTCAAACAGTTTATCGTGCATCGTTTATCATTATTGCTTTATTATCATTGTTATGCCAATCTCTATTGATTTCATTATTACCATTTGTCTTGCGTTCTTTGCTTTCATTATTACATTTATTATCATCATTGCTATTATCATAATTATTATAATTGTTTTTCTATTACTGTCTTGTAATGGTTGTCATAGTAACAGTCATTATTATTCTTATCATCACGATTGTTAAACTATATTTTATACTGCCCATTCTTATTCTTAATAACGATAACTATAATAACAGTACTACTAAAATCAATTATAAGAATGATTGTGATGATAATAATAATACTAGTAGTAAATATTCTAATAGCAATGGTATTATTACGACTGTTATTATTACGTTACAAGTGTCATTTCATTGTTATTATTGTTACTATTATTATCATTGGTATTGTTTTTAGTTTTTATTATTATTATCACCGTTATCATTATCATTATTATTGTTATTATTAATATTGTATTATTAATATTAAATTTTCTTATTAAATTTTATTTTTTTTTTTATTATTATTATTTTTATTATTATTATTTTACATAACATTCTTTTTTGCTATTATTTTTTTTTATTGTTATTTTCATTATCATTATTATTATTATTATTTTAAAATTTTATCCTGGCGAGCGCAGACGACCACAATCACGACAGATGCAGGTCGTCCTCCTCCAGCCTC
>NC_061855.1:27852151-27859651 GCF_019202785.1 Penaeus chinensis | reverse complement strand
ACTGGGCACCCAATCGCTCGACATAATCCACTTCATCTAGCTGATTAGTGTCATCCCTGACGAAAAGCTCTCCTAGACACAGCACATCAGTGACACCGTGAGTCTGCCTCGTACAGGCTTCACATGCTGTGTCGACTCAAGTACTTGGTGTTCCACCCTCGGACATGCTGTTCCTCCTTCACTAATTGACCTACGCCGCCCTTGCCTGGTACCCTTCCCTCACCGCGACACAACTGCGATAACTCGAGAGGGCGCAGAAAATGGCAGCCACGATCATTCTCTGTCCTGTCTATACCATCTGGAACGGTGCCCAAGGCCTCACCTCCCTCGCCACTCATTACAGCAGCAGTTTGGCCTCAGACCGCTGTGCCATCCACGGCTCCTGCTCCCAGTCGACGTGCCTTTGCTTCGCTGGGCTCTCCACGTCGCTAACAAGCTCGTGTCGAGAAGGCCCCGAACTGACCAGCGAAATGCAATACCCAGTCTAGACCGACTTATAAAAGTCAATAGATCGCTACCCCTTCAGCACTTTCCTCACTCTTGCCCGGCTCTCTTGTCAACATTTCCTGGCTTACTTGTATATGTGCACTTGTCCCTTGTTTGTTTTTTTGTATTTTGATTCGTTTGTTGCTATAGTGCCAATAACTTGTTTATATATATATATATATATATATATATATATATATATATATATGTGTGTGTGTGTGTGTGTGTGTGTGTGTGTGTGTGTGTGTGTGTGTGTGTGTGTGTGTGTGTGTGTGTGTGTGTGTGTGTGTGTGTGTGTGTGTGTGTGTCTGTGTGTGTGTTTATGTAGTTATAACTCTTGTCTGTAATTTTAATTATAATTTCGGACCCTGGCTGCATGAGATTTAATAAAACGATAACAATTATTATCATTGTTGTATCATTATTATTATTTTATTATTATTATTATTATTATAATTATAATCATCATAACTATTATCACACATATATGATGTGTGGAACACAAACATACGGTTACATATGTGCATGTATGTTTTATTGTGTGTGCAGTAAATATTTATCTATGTGAGCATGGTTAATGATCATGTTATAACGTATAATGTATGTAAAACATATAGTAAATATACAAAACGAAGAAATAGAATTAAACACGTAATTGGCGTCTCCGCAATGCCGCTTGTTTAGTTCGTTATTTTGCTTATACAAATATTTTTCGTTTTAGGAATACTGCCGAGTGTTTATGAAATTCCCTTGAACTTTTACAGACCTCGTTAATGCAGTCAGTGTGTTAAAAGATTTTTGGTTATTTCTCGTCTTACGAAATGTGTTTTCCCTTAAAGAAAAATCCCGCCACGGAAAAATACAAATTATCAATTTTTATTTTGTATTCGAAAGCTTCTGGGATATGTCTAGAAGCTGAAAAAAATACTAATTGGCAACAAAATAGCTTACCAATTATGGTCCCTGAAAGTCAACCTTTTTTCCCTTACATCGTTTCCCACAACAAAATGTTTCCACAAGTAGTATTTTCTGGAATATGTGAGACTATGCTAACAGTTTTCAAATATACCTGGACATTTTCTTAATGACTTGTATTGGACTATGATGATAAAAACACTTATTCATGTGAATACATTGATCTCTCTCTCTCTCTCTCTCTCTCTCTCTCTCTCTCTCTCTCTCACACACACACACACACACACACACACACCACACACACACAAGTATACATGCATATATTCAAACATTTAAGTGCGCGCGCGCGCGCGCGCGTGCGTGTGTGTGTGTGTGTGTGTGTGTGTGGTAAAAGCAAGCCAAGACTCGTTGGTAAAATAACACATACACACACGTACATGATTATACATACATACACATATCCAAACATATTTGTGTGTGTGCGTGTGAGTATGTATGTGTGATTTTACCAATTAGTCTTGGTTTGCTTTTACATGATGAGTTATGATACGCCTTCTTATAATTATCTGTTTATTTATAATTTATTATTATTATTATCATTATCATTATCATTATTATTATCATTATCATTATCATTATCATTATCATTATCATTATCATTATCATTATTATCATTATCATTATCATTATCATTATCATTATCATTATCGTTATCATTATCATTATCATTATCATTATCATTATCATTATCATTATCATTATCATTATTATTATTATTATTATTATTATCATTATCATTATTATGATGCTGGGGATTTACCTCTGTTTCAGCTACGTACTGAAACCCCATCAATATTTATGAAATGCGAGTATTAATTTTATGGCCTCACCCCCCCCCCCCTCCAAAAAAAAAAAAAAAAGGATGATGTTTAATTCAGAATCAATATCACTTTCTATCCTTCGCCGGATCGCTGGAAACAAGACACGAGACATTGATAAATGAGAACAACAAAGAAATAAGAAAAGATAATTAAAAAAACGAAAGCAGAAAAGACGTAAACTGAAAACAAAAATACGTAATGGATTCAGGTTAAATAGCAATCTACATAATGGCTGAACCATTCGGGCAAATTCATGCGTGGGGTCGATTTATTTTGAATAATCAAAAATTCGATGGATATGTTTAATATAAAAGGCAATATATCGTATATTTTCACGAATGGCGAGTATTTGCTTGACGCTCATAAAATGGATGGCCTTTTATCGAAATCTTATCACATGTATTTTGGTGTCTTAAGTTATATATGTGTATAATAAAATAGTATGTGTATAATACCATAGTATGAGCAAGAAACACAATTGGTTATTAATAGACCTTCTTGAAGTCAATGCCCAGTGCCCTTGGTAGCTGAACACTAGAATCGTTTAACTTAAAGACGTCATTTCGCCTTTCGTTTTGAAACTTCCAAATTATTAAAGACTCAAAACTTTAAAATTTAATAATATGGCCAAAACCCCCCAAATCTCACCTCAAGAACGAGACCTTGTGTGTGTGTGTGTGTGTGTGTGTGTGCATGTGTGTGTGTGTGCGTGCGTTCGCGTGTGTGTGCGCTCGTTCTCTGTAAATATATAAGTATAATTATTTGATCTCAAGATCTTGAAAACTCCTTCCTTGCAAATCCCTCTGTATCCACCCTCCTTCCTTCCCACGCTCCCTCTCCTTAACACTTTATTTTGTAATATTTGTTTCCCTTTCCTTTTGTTACTCAACTTCTATTTAACTCCTGCTGGAATTGTTTTCATCTCTTGTTAAATTCACAATCTTTGAGACAGTTTTCATTTTTACCTCGACAAGTTATCCTCGCTCGCGGAGGGGGAATTCAGGCGCCATTTTCGGGTTCGGGAAATTGGGGGCTGCCTCTTCTCTCTCTCCAGCCACACGGTGTAAATGTGTTTATATATATGTATATATATGTATATATGTATATATATATCTGTGTGTGTATATATATGTATATATATGTATATTATATATATATATATATATATATATATATATATATATATATATATATATGCATGTTTACAATCGTTTGCGTGTACTTTTTTTTGTGTGTGTGTGTCTGTGTGAGAGAGTGTTGATATCAGATACACTGTACACATTTTCATCAAGACAAACACAAATGCAGCTATCACTCATTAAACACAAGAGGTTACTGCTCCTTGATCTATACACAAAATAATTTGTTGCAAATGAAAACGATTCGTAATTACTCGTCAGGATCATGTCGGAAATACTTTAAGTGTTAAAACTTTTACAATGAACTTTGCTTTTTTATTTTACCTTTATTTTTTTTCTTTATTTATATTCCTTCGTTTCTGCTTTGTCTTGTTCATCAATTTTATCAACACTATAACATCACCATCACATCTTTTTTCTCCATCTTTTTTTTTTTTTTTTATCATCATCACAGTCATTTTCGTTTACATCTCTGTTACATATTCTTCCTTTTTTTTTCTTTTTCTCCACTTCTCTCTTTTCACCTCCTTGTTTCTCTTCTCTTCCTCTTTCTCCTCCTCCTCATCATATCCTCATCCATCACCTCTCTTTCCACCTCTTTGTCTCTCTCCTCCTCCTCCTTCTACTCTCTTTGCTCCTCCTCATCTTCCACTTCCTCCTCCTGCTTCTCTCTTTCCTCCTCCTCCTCTCTCTCTTCCTTCTCCTCATCATCATCATCATATCACCATCACCATCACCATCACCATCACCATCATCATCATCATCACTTCCACTTCCTCCTCCTCCTCTCTCTCTCTCTTCCCCCTCCCTCCTCTCCTCTTCCCTATCTCTCCTCCTCTTTCTTCGCCTGTAATCAGAATTCGTAATATAACATGCACTAAGTAGTCCGGGGAAGACAGCGCCTGATTTGACTCCTGCGAATATAATGAATACGAAAACGAGCCAAAACAAGCGAACAGGGTGGGTGAAGTACATCAGGAAACTGGTCATTATTCTCTCTCTTCTCAATTATCTAAGTGTTCAGTAATGAGATCATTAGCAACTTTGTTCAACGAAGAGAGTTTAGGATAGCAGGTGTTGGGGGTAATGATAGGTTTTAATTTCTCTATTTGTTTTGGATAAGTTACTGTTACGGAAAGCTTGGGTTAATGTGAGTTTGGTAAATCAGTAAATCAGTAAATAGGTAAATTGTAAATTGCTTATATCGAAAATTTCACCCACCGATAACTTTTTTTATAGATTTTTTTTTTTTTGATCATTGTAGTCATTGATAACTGTTCTTTTACGATAGCAGTTTTATGAAAAGTCAGTGGATATTCTCTCTTTCTCTCTCTCTCTCATAACAAAAACAACAACAACAAAAATAAACACCAGGAGCAAGGATATCAACAATAAAAGGACGCGAATTTTCGGATTTAATCGCTTCACTAAACAACTATTAGAAATTTGGAAACTCAGATGGTTGTACCGTCGTCAATCAAGAGCGTGTGTGTCATGTTACTAATTAGTGATACGAAACTGCACCAATTATGCTAATTAATTGTCCTGGTTACTCGGAATTATCAGGTCTAAACGTCGTTTCTATATCTATTAAACGACGATGCAATTGGGAGTTAAGAAGAAGGATGAAAACAGGAAGACAAAGAAAATATATTGAAGAAGGAAGGGTATAAAGAGAAAAGGGAGAAGAAGAAAGATTATAGGAAAAGAAGAGTGCGGGAGAGGAAAAATAAAGGAATAGAGGAAGAAACAGAGAAAAAATAAGATAAAAGCGTGGGAGAAGAAGGCAGAGGGCAGAGGAAGAAGAGGTAGAAAATAAGGAGAAAAGGAAAGACACAAAAAAAAAGAGAAAAAAATGGGGAAGGAAAAAAGGCAATAATGCTAATAATAATAATAATAATCACATAATAATAATGCTAATAAAAATAATAATAGCAATAATATTAATGATAAAAATGATAAACAAAATAACAACAACAACAATAACAATAACAAAACAACAACAACAATAATAACAATAATAATAGAAATAATAATAATAGCAATAATAATATAAACAACCATAACAATGCCAATTAAAAAAAAAAAAATAACAATAACAATAAACGAAAAAAGACGAAAAAGTGACGTAACAAGACACTGCCTCACTCAAGACCCAAACATTCATTCAACATTCAATTATAACACAATCGTATGAGGAGGTCGACTGAGAATTCTCCGGGTTAAAGCCATAATTAGAGGAAAGGTCATTGCTTGAACTGATGACTCCACAAGCACTTTTTTAATATTCCCTGTGGCGAATTTGCATCTTTAATGTTGTCTGGGTCTGAGCCCAATAACTCGAGATAATTCGTTTAAGGAAGAAAGATATGTACTTGGCGGTGGATTTTATTTCATTATTATTAGCATTATTTTCATTATTATTATAATTATTATTATTATTATTATTATTATTATTAATATTTTTATTATTATAGTTACTATTATTATTATTATTATTATTATTATTATTATTATTATTATCATTATTATCATTAGTATCACTATTATTGATATTAATATTATCATTATTATTATTATTTCATTATTATTATTATCATTACTATTATTTTCATTGTTATTATTATTACTATTATTGTGGATATTATTATTATTATTATTAATCATCCTTATTATTATTATATTTATTGTTATTATTATTATTATTATTATTATATTATTTATTATTATTATTATTAGTATTATCATTATTATTATTATTATTATTATTATTATTGCTGTTGTTGAGATGTGTTTGTTATTGTACTCATTACCATTATCATTATAGGTATTATTACCATTATAATTATCATTATTATTATTGCTGTTATTACTATTACTATTACTATTAACTCTACACCATGAAATGCCATTTAATTGAAAAAATAAGAAAAGGAAAAAAAAACAAGTTACAGGCAACAAAAGCCAAATAAGCTACACAAGGTTTTTATACGAAGAGAAAAAAAAAGACAGAAAAAATAATCAGCGAGTTAGAAAGTTTAAGAAACTAAGATTTTTAAGAGTGTTCTGACGCCCGACTTTTCTTCTACCAAACGAACTTTCCAAACTCTGAACGGCCATTTGAATCTTATTAATTTTGCTTTTTATTGCTAACCTTCAAAGTTACTTAGAGAGAAAAAGAGTAAGTTTGGGAATAGCTTCTACCCTGTTGGAAAACATCATTGGAGTTCTGGGTAATGTATTAAAGATGTTTTTTTTTTCTTTTTTTTTTCTATTGAATTCGATTAATTATTTTTTTCTTATACCCTTAACTTGGAAGGAATTAGATGTTTGTTGATTCTTATCATGCTAATATGCTTAGCTGATTTATTTTCCTTGTTGATGCTTTAATATATTGCAATCTTTTTTTTATAGATACTGTAAGAAAAGATATATAGTTTTACGAACCTAAATGAGCATGCTGTATGAGTGAATGTTGCTATTTAAGTAAGGAGAAAGTTAAATCAGCGCCAAAGCATCAGCTAAATATTTAGCAAAAAAAGGTAAAAGACATTTGAAGTAAAGAAGAAGAAGAAAACGATGCCTATTGACTATACACGCTCTCATTATTATTATTATTTTTTTTTTTTTCATGTAAATACCAATCAACACATTTTTTATGGCATACTTTATAAAGGGGTAACTGAAGTTTGATTCAGGGTGAAAGTACCAAGTTCAAATCATCCTCTGCACATTCTTCTCCCGATGGAAAAATAAAGTAAAATTGCTTTTTCAATACGTAAAGTTGTCAGTAATTTTGCCACAACCACACGAACAAGAAGAGGGTTTGGCTGACTCACTGTGCCCGGGACCTCGTCAGCGCTTTCCTAATCACCGAGGTATTTACAAAGTCAGGAGCTTCTTTTTTAATAAGCTCTGAGGGTGATAGGATATATGCAATTAGTACTTTACACTAGCGAGGCATTAAGGATATTGATTTACCCGTTTACAGCATTTACTTTACGTGGTCTGTTTGTCTGTCTGTTGGTCCATCTGTCTTTTTGTCTGTCTGTTGGTTCATTTATCCATTGGCCCATCTG
>NC_061855.1:27844651-27847151 GCF_019202785.1 Penaeus chinensis | reverse complement strand
TAAGGAAGAAAAGGAAAAAATAAGAGAGAGAGAGAAAAGGAAGCAAAAAGAAAAACGAAAAACATATTAGTTTTACATAGGCATTTCTAAGACCTATTTGCACAAATAAAAACAAATTGATATCGTAATCTCTACTTAAAGCCAGATGTGTCATTCTAGGTTCATAAATATTATGCCAAAATCAAATATATATGATTTGAAAATATATGATGGGTACATTGCTGACGTTGTTGATCTTGATATCCTTTTCTGTTAATGTATGAATAAAAATACGAAAGCGCAAATGAAAGTAAAAAGCGCTAACAATTAAGGATTTTACCATTTCAGCAAAGCGACGGAGTAAAAAATATATAAATGATATTACAATAACTGTAATTGTAAAGAGGATAATAGCATTTGGCGCAAAACAATCTAATGCAGAAAAGAAGTCAAAGGTCGCTATCCTAAGCCGAAGTCATATCGCAAGGAATCGGACACAGGCGCAAATCACCGTCCGTTAAGCCCATAACACAATCACCAACGACAATACCGAAATAACTCTCAAACTTCTAAGATGGAGAATTTTCCTTGAGGGGTAAACTGCAGCATAAAATATTCTGTGAGTTTGTATAAACGTAAATATCCCTGAGAGAAAACTGGGGTCGAAGTTGCTAAATAGTTTACTTCGGGTTTCGAATTTTCTTTGGATTTGATTTAGCGTTATCCCTCCTGGATATTTTCATTGTTAATATCTTCAGTGGAAGTTGTAAAAAAATAAGTATAATTTTTTTGGAACGGTTAATTGAATCTCTTTGCAGTCAAGAGCTGATGCGTTTATTCTAATAACTGTATACTGGTTATCAAAACTGAAAGATTAAAAAGGTGATCGCTTGATAGACGTACGAATTTGATGATAGATGCAGTAGAGAGAAAGAGAAGAGAGAGAGAGAGAGAGAGAGAGAGAGAGAGAGAGAGAGAGAGAGAGAGAGAGAGAGAGAGAGAGAGAGAGAGAGAGAAGCACACACACATGTCGTGATCAGTTTTCCGAACCATGCATGTTAGTAATATCGCAAACACCAATAAACAATAAGATGAAACAGAACTACATGAAACAAGAGGATTTTTCATATAAACACAATCACTGAGCATCACACACAATCATGTCATTGCATTACATATTCGTTTAGAAATGATCCAACACAATACATAGAACACCAAGGAGAAAAGCACACCCAGACAAAGGGGAAACGGAAAGAGGTTCTTCTTAACACGAAACACCTGGAACAAAGAGAGGGCGTACTTGGGTTCCTTAGGACGATACTCTGTTGCCTTTTATGTTTAGTCGATGCAGAATAAAACTTCTCTTTTACTGTTACATACATTAAAACGGCTAAATCTGCTTCATTTTATATTGCCCATGGCATATGAGGTGATATTAAAAGAGGTATAGATACTGAAATTACATTAGTTGTGTACGGTATAAATATATATATATATATATATATATATATATATATATATATATATATATATATATATATATAGGCAGCCACTCTTTTGATATAACATTTGCTTTCGCACTGTATGATGATGCTGGTGATAATTATGATTAAAGCGATAACGAATAATAAATAAGGATAATGATAATGTGGTTGATGATCATGGTAATTATGATGATATTAATGTGAAAACTGGTAATAATAATGATGGTAATAGTAATAGCACTCATAATAATAATAATAATAATAATAATGAAAGTATTATCCTTTTTATTGTTATTACTATTTTGTTATTATCTTTTTATTATTTTCATTATAATTTGTATTATTATTATTATAATCAATACCATAATTACTATCATCATTACTCCATGTTTTTGTCATTAGTATTATTGTTATTATCATTATCATTACCATGAGGAGGAGAACTATAATAACTATTGATTATATTGCTAATTAAGATGATGATTATGATGGTAGCAATACTGATAATGATTATGATGGTAAGAATACTGATAATTATTATAATATTGATGATAATAACAAAATTATTGATAAACCAAAAAAGGCAATCTTAAGAGCAACCAATGATAATCATGATAATAACGATATTAATGATGATAGTAATACGATAATGATGATAACAACAATGATAATTATCATCATCAACATCATCACCATCATATTGATAATGGTAATAATATTAATAATGATGATAATGGTTATAATAATGATAATGATAACAATAATGATATAATGATAATAATGATAATAATAATAGTAATAGTAACAATAATCGTAAAAATGATAATAATAATTGTAGCGAAAATAATGACGGTGATAATAATAGTAATAATAATGGTAATCAAAATAATACTAATGATAATAATAATAATGATAATAATAATGATTATAAAATAATAATAATAATAATAATAACAATGATAATGATATTAGTAATAATAATAATAATAATAATAAAAACATTAATAGTAATATTGATAATAGTGATAATAATAATA
>NC_061855.1:27817151-27827151 GCF_019202785.1 Penaeus chinensis | reverse complement strand
CGCATCATAGAGTACGCAACGAACCTTATTTGACATCCATATTTATTTGTGTATGTGTGTGTGTGTGTGTGTGTGTGTGTGTGTGTGTGTGTGTGTGTGTGTGTGTGTGTGTGTGTGTGTGTGTGTGTGTGTGTGTGTGTGCAGCGCCCTCCGACGTCCTGATAATAGGAGCGCCTTCGTTGTTCATATCGACACCGATGGCCACCTCCCCAAGTGGTTCTAAACCCCCAATTCTAAGCGAGGTCTGGCCCCACGACAAAGAAAGATGGTAGAAGCGGTCTTGATACAATCAACTGACAACTTTAACATCGCAACGAGGAGTCAAGGTCGCATGACTTTCTGACGAAGATATATTCGAAAATAGTCAATTACATCTCTGAAGTATGAGGATATTCATCATTCAATCCCTTTCCTGTGTGGTTATGTCTGTGTGTTGTACATGAGTTTAAGTATTATTTATGTATTTGTTTAGGTGTATTACTTTGTATACATGTATCTATATGTGTCTTTACGACTGTTTTCTCGCGGTGGGGCCGAATATTTACGCATTACCTTCGTGAGTTACGAGCAGACCGACAGAGACAGAAGACAAATGCGAATGAAACCTTGTTAACCATCCACAACCGTTCCACTCGTACTGCGAAACCCATTTGCACGTTATGTTTTACGACACCGAAACAGCGAAGCATTTTAACGAAAACGATGGAGTTTATGACTAGACTAAGCTCCTGCAGATATGTGAACTGAATAAAAGATGGCGTGAGTTGAGCAAATGTCGAGGATGCGAGGAAGAATGGTCACACGGAAATTAAGTTCGCCGACAGAGTCTAGCTTCTTAATAACAGGTTTGTCAGAATAAAGCACAAGCAGAATTCTCCTCTTTTCCTCCTTGCTTTCTCTCCTTTATTTGTCTGTCTGTCTCGCTCTCTCTCTGATGATGATAATAACAATGATAGCGATAAAAAGATAAATATAATGATAATAGTAGCCATAGTAATAATAGTAATAATATTGACAATAAAAACAATAATAAATGATACTACTACTAATAATAGTGATATCGATACTGATGATGATGATGATAGTAATAGGAATAGTATTAGTAATAATAATATTAAAATAATAATGATAGTAATAACAATAACAACAAGGATGAACAATAACATTAACATCAATACCTCCACAAAAGCCTATGCATCACCTCTCCTGCCTCCGCCACAATCACGCGAAGGCCAAAAACGCATTGAATATTTTCCGAAGCCCAAGAAAACTTCACCTGAATTCCAAGACATCTCGCTTGCAAACACTTTATTGCAGTGCTTGCAAGGGCCATTTAGCGTCAACTGTGCCACTTTACAATCAGGTGCTGCTGCAGCTCTCACTTAGTGGGGCAGCTCCTTTAAGACTTTCTTTGATTTTATGTAATTTTCATTTTTTTCATCTTCGGGGAAAACGAAGGCTGTCGAGAAATGCATGCGGGAACAAAGAGAAGTAAAAAAAAAAAAAAAACAATGGTTTTGCTTTACATTTGTTTTCTTCAGTTGTATTCTTGATTTTCTTTATCTCTCCTTTTCACTTTTCTTCTATTTGTCTTCTTATTACGGTGCTAATACTGTGAGAAAATAATATTTCTAATACTGTTACCTCTACCATGATTACTAATATGATTTCTACAGTTACTAATAGTATTACTTTTACTACTACTAATGCTACTGACCCTAATATTACTATTCTTACTTCTGCTACTACTGCTAGTGTTGCTGCTACTGCCGCTATAATCAGTGCAACAACAACTACTACTACTGAAACTAGAGATATTATTAGTCCTTGTACTATTTCTACTACTACTATTAACGCTACTTTTTCATGTGTCTTTTGTTTGCTCTCTTTCGTTTTCTCCTGGTGGCTAGTTATTCTTGTATTATCTGTGCTACTCCAGTATCTTTCCTCATCCCTTTTTGCCTTTCTCCTTCTTCATTTACATATTTCAAGGTCTTTTTCATGTTCTTCGTTTCATTCTCAACATCTTCGTGATTACTGTTGCTGTCACCATCAGTTTTAAAAATTTAGTAACATTATGATTATGATTATAATTATGAGAGTTGTCATTATCATGTTTATCATTAACATTGTTGTTACCGTTATTGTTATGGTTATCATTATTTTTTGTCATTATTTTTAAAAATGATCGTTGTCATTATATCATTATTAGCCATTAATGTCGTTATTATCGCCGTCATCATTATTGTCATTATCATCCAACATTAGTTTTATTGCCATTGCTGTCATTATTATAATTATTATTCCTATTATTATCATCAATGTTATTACCATTTCAGCATTATCATTATCTAGTGGCAAGTACAAGGTAACAAACCTCAGACATGGATTTAGTCATTACCAATATATGAAAGACATATATGATTACGAACGATATTTTGGCTGTGTCTTGTGCCAACAGAACTAAGGGTTTCGGTTCGATGTACAGACGTGCTTCTCCTGCGAGCGAAGGGCCTTGAGTGCTGGCGGAGCAGGGCTAGCTTATCGGCCGTCGTTAGAGGGTCATTCCTCAGCCAAAATAATCCTCGGCTTTTTATTAAGTTGCGGTTCGGTGATTTGGTGTCCTTGGCTTATCATTAGCGGGTGTTTCCCTGTAGATCACAACAGTAGTAGTACTAGGACTAGTGTTAGTAATAGTACTAAGACTAGTATCAGTAGCAATAGTACTTGGAGTAGTATTAGTAATAATAGTAGTTATACAACTACGAGTACTATCAATACTACCGTCATTATTATTGTTATTAACATCATCACTAGTTTTACACTTATGGTCATTATCAAATTAATGAAAATAATAATTAATGTAATTTTTATCATAATCATAATTGCCATTATGTGATTATCGTTACCATTGAGGTTACTGTAGTTTTTCTTTGTTATCACATGACTACCATTATTATACTGGTTCTCTATAACTGTTACACTTACCATTCAAACTGATTTTTTTCCAACAGTTTAGAATATATGCAAAGGGGTTATTATCAGGCAGCATCCAACGTGGGATAAAGAGCATTTGATCAGATTAATGACGGTAATTCATGGCCTACCTAATTTCCGAAAGAAACGCAATTTTCGAGAGAGTTCTATTCCGGGACGAAACTAGGTGGTTGAAAGATAACCATGAAAATTACTTGCAATTATGCCTATAGCACTTTTCGGGAGTAACGCGAATGCAAGAAAACTTTTTACTTCTTTAACTTCAGCATTATTAGGCAAGACTTTGTTTTCGATTTATTTATTTTTTTTTTTTTTTTTTTTATCTGAGTTTCTGTGTAAATTCTTGTAGATTTTTTTTTTTTTTTTTTTTTTTTTTTTTGTAAACCCTCTAGCAACTTTAACGTTTTAAATTGCATCTTCGTAGTATGATTTCATATTTTAAATAATATTCCAGGAAATGTGTATTCGTGTATTTGTATATATATATGTGTATGTGTATTTGCTTGGTGGATTCCATTTTCCTACCATTTATTTATCTGCAAAGAAATCTCTTCACGTTCTGGGTATATCTTTCATCATAATTCCAAATCTCTTCTATCTCTTTTTAAAAATGTTCCGGCTTTTTTCAATCTATTGTTTCCCAGAAAACGCTTAAAACTTAGACTGTTGCTTTTATTGTAAAAGTTATTCTCTACGACTCAGTTGACTTAGTTCTGCACACTAGCTTTCTACCACCTTCAGACTAAATCACCGACGCCATTAGCTGCTGTCAGTGCTAGAAAATTCATTGAAGTTATACTTTCTACTTTCGTATCATTTATTATTTTATATGCGAATTTAGTCTTTTGCGTAACTATTCTCGTAACAGAATGTTTTTTTTTCGTTCATCATTAGGTCTCCTCTGTCTTTTTATTTCTTTTAAAAAGGGTTGGAAAGTTATCATTATCGTACTTGTCAATATCTATGTCTTTGCTGTTATGGTTAATGGTATCATATACAGAACTATTCATGTTGTTGCTATGATTGTTTCTATTGTTTTATCATTTTAATAGTAATTATTATAATTATTATCAGTGACATTATCATTATTATTTTTTTTATTAATATCATCATTATTATATTTATCAATAGTGTCATTATTATAGTTATCATTTCCTTTATAATCATTATCATTATCACAATCGTTATTATTATCATTAACATTCTTATTCTTACTTTTACTATTATCCTCATTATCATCATCATTGTTATCATCACCATTATCAAGATCATCACCATTTTTCTTATTAATACAATTACTATCATTGCTAATATCATCATAAATATCATATATATTATTCTTAATGTTGATAGGATTACTGCTGTCATCATTTTCTATAATTAATTTAATCACGATTATCATTGTTGGTGTTATTGATATTATTATCATTATTAGTACTATTAGCATTATGATCATAATCAGTACTATTCTTATCATCAATTCTATATTTATTGTTATTATTTTATTATTATTATTATTATTATTATTATTATTATTGGTATTATTATTATTATTATTATTATTATTATTATTATTATTATTATTATTATTGTTATCATTGCTATTATTGTTACAGTTATTATTATTATCATTATTATTGATTATCATTTTTGTTATTACCTTTGTTAATATCAATATTAGTACTATAAGTATTATGATCCCTATTAGTATTATATGTAATCCATTCTATATCAATTATCATTATTATCATTTTTATTAACATTATTGTTATTATCATTACTATTATATTATTATTATTATTATTATTGTTAATATTATTATTATTATTATCATTATTATTGCAATCATTATGATCATTATCATGGTAAAATGATTACCATTTTGGTTATTATCATTATTGCTGTTATTTCTTTTATTATCATTATTGCTGTTATTTTGATTATTATCATTATCAATACTAATAATATTAGGATCATCATAATTAGTACTGTTCATCAGTTCTATCATCATCAGTTCTATATTTATTATTGTTATTATTATCCTTATTATTATTATCATTATAATCATAATAATAATTATTATTATTATCATTACTAGTAGTATTATCATTGTTATTAATATCATTATTATTATTACTATTATTATTACTATAATTATTATTATTATTATTATTATTAATATTATTATTAATATTATTATTATTGCATTATAATAATAATAATAATAATTATTATTATTATTATTATTATTATTGTCATCATGGTTATGATGATGCTGATGATATCATATTATCATCTGCATTATTAATATCATTGTTATTATGATTGTTGTTATTATCAATGTTACTATTATCATTATCATTATTATTAATTATTAATTAAGAAGTATTAAGTATTACTATATTATTAGCTTTATTGTTATTATGTTGTTGCTTGCTTGCTGTTGTTGATAATGTTTAAGTTACCGGTTTTATAATTATTCTTAGTTTTATATATTTGTATAATTGTCATTATTAGTTTTACGATTATTGTTATTGTTGTTATCATAATCCACCTCCTGCCCATTTCTTCCTTTTCCTCTGTCTCTTTTTTCACTTTTCTTTTTTCTTGTCCTTCTCTGTCTCATTCTTTTCGTCTTGATCTTTTATTTCTTCTTTTCCTGTTTTTCGTCCTTATCCTCTCCCTCTACTTTAGCCACATTTCCTTCTTCTTCCTCCTTTTATTCCATTTCTTAGATCTCTTTATTCTCAGTCTGTTTTCATATTTTTTCATTGTAACACTTCCTTAGTTCTTTCCTCTCTTTTCTATTTATTCTCCTTTCTTTATCTCCCCTTCCATGATTTCCCCTGCGTCTTCAACATAATTCCCTTCCTCTTAGTCCTTCTCCAACACTTTCCCATAACCTCCAACATCATCCTTCAACCTCCATCCTTCTCCTCCAACTCCTTCATCCTTTAACATCCTTTTAACCTCCAACATCCTCCACCCACCACCCTCCACCTCTTTCATCCTCCAACATCCTCCACCCACCACCCTCCACCTCTTTCATCCTCCAACATCCTCCACCCACCACCCTCCACCTCCTTCATCCTCCAACATCCTCCATTCACCCTCCTCTGCCTCCTCCAACCTCCAACATCCTCCACCCACCCCCCTCTACCTTCTCCAGCCTCCAACATACTATACCCACCAATCTCCACCTCCTTCATCCTCCAACATTCTCCACCCACCACCCTCTATCTCCTTCATCCTCCAACATTCTCCACCCACCACCCTCCATCTCCTTCATCCTCCAACATCCTTTTAACCTCCACCCACCACCCTCCATCTCCTTCATCCTCCAACATCCTTTTAACCTCCATCCTCCTCCACCCACCACTCTCCACCTCTCTCCACAAATGGGCAAAGTAACAACTCTCAGATGCCTGTGCCTTAATTTTCTTCCTTTGTTATTGTTGGGGGAAGGAAAGTTGTTGTTGTTGTTCCTCTCTGCCTTCTCTCTCGGCATCACCTCCCCCTCCTCCTCTCCCCCCACCCCCCACATCCCCCCCCCCCCCCGGCTGTCAAGTTTTCCAACAAGAAGGAAAAATACGAGCAAAGTTCACCAGCTGAGGAGCTTTGATGTTTGTGAGATTTCGGCCGGAGCTGTGCGGGAATGATTCACGTGTGATGAGGTTGAGATTGAAGGTAATGGTGAGAAGGCTGAGGATTGTGGTTCAGAAAAGATTGTGGTTCAGAGATGATTGTGGTTTCAGAGAGGATTGTGGTTCAGAGATGATTGTGGTTCAGAGAGGATTGTGGTTCAGAGAAGATTGTGGTTCAGAGAGGATTGTGGTTCATTGAGGATTGTGATCAGTGAAGATGGGTATTGTGTGGTTGGTGTGGATACTGGTGGCGGCGAAGGTCATGATGTGTTTGGAAGTTATGCTGATATGAGTAAGGATAATGATGCTTTGAAGAATAATTAATAATGAGTGAATAGCACTATTAGTAATAGTGTAACATTATATAAGATTGTATTATTCCCGTCACTACAGATACTAATGGCAATGATTTTTAGTACTATCAGTAAGAAGAGTAATAAAGTCAGTTTGAATAATAGCAGTTATACTAGAAATAAAATTGTTTTTACTTATATTAACCCTTCCATCACGGATCCCATTAACTAACACGCCAATGTGCAGCTGTAAATAACATTTTGCAATTTTTTGGTCGTGTTTATCCCTATCGTTATCACGGGCATCATTCGATTAGTAGACTCAATCATACTGCCTTCAACATACTCCAGAACCAGGGATGTTAAGCATATTGTAACAGAGCAGTGATATTTATATATGTGTGTATGTATGTGTGTGTGTGTGTGTGTGTGTGTGTGTGTGTGTGTGTGTGTGTGTGTGTGTGTGTGTGTGTGTGTGTGTATGTGGATTGGATTTTTTATTATGGCCTTAATATCGGTACAATCTCGCACACCCATCGTTCGCAGCCATTTAAATAATGCTCATCTCTGGTGGTTGTGCTGTCCCGTCTGAAAAGGCTTAGTGATGTTAATAATATAATATACCGGTAACGATATTAATGATAAAAATGTTGCTGGTGATAATAATTATATAAATAATAATAATAAAACTAGTAATACTAATGATAATGATAATACTAAGGATGATAACAATAAAAATAGTAATAATAATGACAATAATGATATCAATAATAATAATAATGATAATAGCAATAATAATAATAATAATGATAATAATAATAATAATAATAATAATAATAATAATAATTATCATAATGACAATAATGATATCAATAAAACATAATGATAATAACAATGATAATAATAACAATAATAATAACAGTAACAATCATAGCAGTGATAATGATAATTAAATGATAATACCAATAATAATAATAATAATAATAATAATAATAATAATAATAATAATAATAATAATAATAATAATGATAATTGTAGAAGTTGTGTAAAGCGCTTGCGACAGTGGACAAAAGGAGAAAAGAAGGACCTGAATCTTTGCTGTGTCATTGGTGTAGCGCGAACCAAAGAATCATGTCAGGTGTTTTTGTTATGTGAATGTGAAAAAGTTCTATAGCCATAAAAATCGCAAATGGGAGTCTCCTGATTTGGAGTCGCTACAGAAGACCTGTGCCTCACAACGATGTCCCCATACTAAAAAGGCCTCCTACACTCCCTGGACTTCTTATATGAGATGCCGAAGCTAAACACGATAGTAGTAAAGGAGGTTGATATGAAGAAAACTTCCCAAGCCTAAGCAGTTGTTCTAAGAAGAGCTCAGTGATCTCAGGTGGAATTACCTTTACCAAGAAGGATTAGAACTTACAGCCTCCAGTCTGACATAAAATGATAATGCATTATTGTAGCAGAGAAACAGCACTTTTACTTTACTTCAGTCAAGATGTTCTCGGCAGTAATGTTGAGGGGCGTCTTCTATTGGATACGGAATATCAAGCAGAACATTAGCGGGTTTTGATCGATGGTTTTGTCAGAAGCCTGAAGTAAGCCTTATCGTTCAAAGGAAATGACTATACTGTATACCTTTCTCTAGTGCCAACTCCACAAAAGTAAAAAAGGTTTATAAAGGCATCAGTTGCAATAAAAGCATGATGATAATGATAGTAATGATAATAATGATGATAATTACAATGATTTCTTGATAAAACTATGTATTTTAGTATACTTTGTTCTTTCTTCTATTCTGCAGTTAAATATACATTCTTCAACAACAGGCTGCTTGAATTATCATGACAGATTCTTTTACATTTATTTTGCATGATCAATAAGGAATATTGCTGATTTCTTTAGGTAAGCTTACCTTGCATACTTTGGAGTGAAGCTTAAAGTTTGTAAAAGTTGTGCAGAGCGCTTGCATCAGCGGACAAAAGAAGAAACGAAGAACCTAAACTTCGGTATGCCAATGGTGTATGCCAAGGAACCATGACACCTATTTTTGTTATGTGAATGTGAAAGGATGCAATCGTCACAGGAAACGAAAGTGGGAGTCTCTTCAAGCCTAATCAGTTTTTCTAAGAAGAGCACCGTGATCTCATAAGGAACCTCGGTTGGGCAAAAGAAGGTTTAGAACTTATAGCATTCAGGCTGACAGAAAAGAACTGCTTAAAGCCAGACTTATCGCACAAAAGAAGCCGCACTTTTACCTTACTTCAGTCAAGATCGATCTCGGCAGTAATGTTGAGGGGCGTCTTATTGCTCAAAGGAAATCACTATACTGTATACCTTTCTCTATCGCCCACTACACAAAAATGAAAAGGAGTCATTAAAGCATCAGTTGCAATAACAACAATAATGATAATTATGAAGTAATGATAATAATGATAACGATGATAATATAACTATGGTAATATTAATATTAGTAATAATAAAAAGCGATATTGATAATGATAAAAAAATACCAACAACAATAATAAAATTGTAATAATAACAGCAATAATAATAATGATTATGATAACAATGATAATAATAATAATAATAATAATAATAATAATATCAGTTGCAATAATAATAGTAATGATAATGATACCAATAATGTACAAATAATGTACAAATAAGAGATATAAAAATAATATTAAAAATATTGATGCTAATAGTTATAATAATAACAGTAGTAAAAACAATGATAATGATAATAATAATGATGATAATAATGAAATTAATAGTAATTATGAAAGTGGTAATAATAAGCCTATAATTACAATAAGGAAAATAATGTTAATAATAATAATAATCAAATAATGAAAACAATAACAATGGTAATGATAAAAATAATGATAATAATAATGATAATAATTATAATGATAATAATAATGATAATAATTATAATGATAATAATAATGATAATAATTATAATGATAATAATAGAAGTACTAATAACCATATTGGTGACAATAATGACAGTAATGATAATGATAATAATGATAATAATAATAATAGTAGTAGTAGTAGTAA
>NC_061855.1:27794651-27802151 GCF_019202785.1 Penaeus chinensis | reverse complement strand
CGAAGGAACTGGAGGAACACAGTAGCGAGGAGACGGAATGATAATGATAATGAGGCGGAGGATTACAATAATGATAATGAGGTGGAGGATTATAGTAACGATAATGACAGTGATTATGATAACAATAAAAATGATAATTATGATAATAATAATAATGATGATAATGATACAAAGGAAACTAATTATAGTAATAAAAGCATTAATGACAATAAAAATAGATAACATGAATGATATTGGCCATAATAATGTTACTGACAATATCAATAAAAATGATATAAGGATACGAAAAAATATTTAAGATGATAAAAATATTGACTATTTTGATAAGAATAGCAAAAGCAATGATACCAATGATAATAAATAATAGTAATAATGTTATCACTGATAGTAATGATTATCGTGATGATAGTAATGATAATAAAAATGATAAAAATGATAACTAATAAACATTGAAAAAAAAACTGATAATAATAACGGAAATGATAATAACAACAATAGTGCTAAGAACAAAACATAATGATAATAATGATAATGATAAGAAAAAAAACATGATAATGATAATGATAATATCAATAACAACAATAATGATAATAATAATAATAATAATAATAATGATAATGATAATGATAATGATAAGCTTTTATCATTTTCTTGAATTTAAACGTTCATGAATTATTATTAAATATACATTTGTTATTATGTCATTATGTGATTGTTTAGTATTCTTTTGTCAATTAGTTATCTTTCCTTTACTTATTTCAGAATTATTGTTTTTCCAGTATTAGTCCTTATTTTTATCATATTTATTAGTAGGAGTATTATTTATTTCTTATTATCTATATATTACGTGCTTTATCCAATTATGATGAATTGTAGATTATATTCAATATATAGTGTGTTTCTATTACAATTAGATGTTTCTCATTTAACGTTTCTTAGTGGTCTTGGGTAGTCAGAGAAATAATTATGTAGATTATCGTCTCACAGTAGATTTATCTAAATTGAACAGTTTTTAAGAAGTTTAATTATTTCATTAACTATATTATACACAACAAAATCATTCGACATTGTCTATAATGAAAATATACCATTACTGTTAAATGGAATTTCTTTTGAATCCTGAGGACGATTCCTCACACTCGTTTTCTGCATAAAGTTATAATACCACCACTACTTATTTCCTTTTTGTTTCACCTCATACCCTAACAGATAAACAAGATCTATATACTTCACCAATATGCTTTAGGAGCAATTATAAGATTCCTGATGTTCGAAACGCTACTTTTCAAAGTTAGTCCACCGTGTAACCTAAAATCTTTTAAAAAGTGCGTTCGAAACTAGTGTGCGTATTGTGTGTCGATCATGAGGATTCGCGAACCCGAGGTTCCGAAGCGGGGGGAGCAGCAGTCAGCCTGGGGGGCGACGTGGACTGAAAACGTGTCTCGACTGAGCGGCCATTGCTCCCAGGTACACGGCTACACGGTGGACCAACTTTGATAATTAGCGTTTCGAACATCTGGAATCTTATAGTTGCTTCTAAAGTATACTGGTGAAGTATATACTTTCTTGTTTATGTGTTAGGGTAAGAGGTGAAACATAAAGGAAATAAATAAGTGCGGGTGTTTTTGGTGTCATTATAACTTTCTGCGGTAATCCTGTTTTCCAGGAAAACGAGTGTGATAAATCGTGTTCAGGATTCAAAAAAATTATTTTTATCAGTAATAGTATATATTCATTTTATAAATGTGGAATGGTTTTGTTGTGTATAATAGCATTAATGAAATAATCAATCTTTTGAAATAATGTGTATATATATAGGCATATATATACATATATATATATATATATATATATATTTATATATATATATTGACGTACATGGATATATATATATATATATATATATACATATATATATACATATATACATATATATACATATATATATATATATATGTATATATATATATATATATATATACATATATATATATGTATATATATATATATATATATATATATATATTCATATTTAGTTATTCCTACATATATGTATTTATACATATATATATATATATATATATATATATATATATATATATATATATATATATATATATATATAAACACACATGCACATGTGTGAGTGTGTGTGTAAATCGGAACTCGAAGAAAAAAAAAGAAGCACAAAGACTTCGCAAAGAAAAGGCAAATACAAAACCAAACCAAGCAGAAATCCTCGCAACAAAAGAAGAGAAAGAGAGAAGCAGAGAAGCCGAAGCTCTCGAGGATCCAAGGACAATCTTAGAGCGCGACGACCACTCCATTATGAAGCGACCTCGTTCGCAGCTGGTGGAAGACACTCCAGCTCCAACGCCAGCTGGGTCGTGTTGATCGCAGCTGGAAACAGGAAGGGGGGAAGGGATTAGCATGTTTAACCTGATGCAAAATACACACGCGATGTAAGTGCGCTTTGTGTGTATATGCATTCCTGTGCGACGGTTGTTTCTGCTCTTTGATATCTGGATCTTAACGTTCGATTTTCTCTTCTCTGATTTGTTTTCTTCTGATTTGTGCATACACACACTCACAAACATAGAGGGGTGTGTGTGTGTGTTTATGTGTATGTATATTTGTGTGTAAATATCTCTATATAAGTGTATGCATATCAATATATATATGAACACATATATATAGAGAGAGAGTGAGAGAGATAAAGAGAGAGAGAGAGAGAGGGCTAAGTGTATGTATATATGCACACACACACACACACACATATCTATATATATGTGTGTATGTATACATACACACACACACACACACACACACATATATATATATATATATATATATATATATATATATATATATATAATATAAATATATATATACACTCACACACATAGTTATATATATATAGGTAAAGATACACATATACATATACCTATATATATATATATATATATATATATATATATATATACATATATGTATATATATATATATATATATATATATATATAACATATGTATACTGTATATGTATAAATATATATATATATATATATATATATATATATATATATATATATTCGTATATATACATATACAGATATTCATATATATATATATATATATATATATATATATATATATATATATATATATATTCGTAGACATAAATATACAGATATTCATATATATATATACATATATATACATAAATATATCCATATATAATAGAAAACCCACAATGCAAAAACTAGATTTATTGAAAATGAGACTACAGTTTCGAAATCCACCTGGATTCCATCTTCAGGTCTGACTAGGAAAGAGAGAGGAGGGGGTATAAAGAGAGCGAGGAGAGGCAACGCGGGGCAGGTAAGGACAGACGAACGGAAGCGAAGGGAGGTCAGGGAGGGTCGGGCGGACTATACGCAGGGTGGCCGGCGTAAGGGAGAAGGCGGAGGATGTGGGAAGCGAGAAGACTGTCGGTAGGAGAAAAGCCGTTGAAATTAGGCAGCAAATTAATCAAGGAGGATTCCACCAGTGCGCGGGCGAGAACACCAGCGGACGGAAAGACAATTCGCGCAGCTGATCAATCCATCTGGTGGCCTGTGTCCCACTGATGGCAAAAGAGGGTGTTGTTGTTGCGTCCCCTGGATACAACGTACTTATGTTGAGACAGACGCTTAGTGATATATATATATATATATATATATATATATATATATATATTTATGTGTGTGTGTGTGTGTGTGTGTGTGTGTATGTGTGTGTGGGTGTGTATAGAGATGTGTATATGTGTGTGTGTGTAGAGATGTGGGTGTATGTGCATATATATACATATATATATATTTATGTGTGTGTGTGTGTGTGTGTAGAGAGAGATGTGTATGTGTGAGGGTGTGTAAAGAGATGTGTATATGTGTGTGTGTATAGAGATGTGGGTGTATGTGCATATATATACATATATACATATATATATGTATATATGCATATGCATATATATATGTATATATGTATATGCATATATATGTATTTATGTATATATATACGTAAATATTTACATATTCATACATATATATATATATATATATATATATATATACATATATATACATACATATATATGTGTATATATAAATATATATATATATATATATATATATATATATATGTGTGTGTGTGTGTGTGTGTGTGTGTGTGTGTGTGTGTGTGTGTGTATGTGTGTGTATATATATACCAATATATAAAATTGTATATATATAGATAAATATATATGTATATATATATATATATATATATCTCATGTATGTGTGTATACACACATATATATATATATATATATATATATATACATATATACATGCACATATGTCTGGGTGCGTGTTTGCCTGTTCACACACATACACAAACACACACATATATAAAACACACACACACATATATAAAACACACACACACACACACACACACACACACACACACACACACACACACGCATATGCATAAGTTACAATCTGTATAGTACAGAACATAGCGATTATATTCTACTTATCGTTCCATAACTGCAGTTCCAAATCCTTGCACCAGCTTTCATCTATGACATGACTCGGAGAGATCCATTACCGCCATCATAAATCATCGTTAACACATATGCGTTAATGCTCTGATATTAACACAGGTAATTAATGCACAGACGGGATAGGGGGACATCAGGCAAGGTACGTCATTACGCTGCTCGGTACCTTCTGAAGTGGAGATTCTGCACTGGCCGCCTTGTGGAGTTGCGATTGTTTCGATCCTCTTTGAACCTCGAGGCCCGCTTGGTTGGCGAGATTCCGAATATTGCTCTATTGTTCTCTCTGTGTGCCTTTCTTCTTCACAGACAGGAGAGAGAGAGAGAGAGAGAGAGAGAGAGAGAGAGAGAGAGAGAGAGAGAGAGAGAGAGAGAGAGAGAGAGATAGGTGGGGGGGGGGGGGCAGAGATAGGTAACATTAACAGTAAAATTATAAATATTATTTATGTACCCCATCATCTTTTCCAAATTTATTAAATTCATCCTATCTTAAAAAAAAAGAAAAAAAAAAAGAAAAAAAAAATGGAGGAGAGACTAAGGAACACACAAAAAAGTAGAAAAGAAAACAATGGCCATATGACAACAAAAACTTACCGCATGATTAAAATAAAAAGCAACCGGGTACTCTGCCTTCCTCGAATCGTCGTGGTTAATTGGCTATTCTTCCTGAAGGAGCTAGGTGATGCAAAGGCGAAAAGGAGATCCGGGCTCAATAAATTGCCGGCAAAATCTAAGGTAGTTTGACAATACATATCGTCCGTGGAAAGAGGTTTCAAGCCTGAGTGGCCAGAATCGTTAAGGAAATACGTCTCGTTTATTCACTGCTAGAATCTATTCCGTTTTTTCTTGCAGTAGCGTTGGGAGTCTCTTTTTAACCCATTGGCGTCGGGGAAAATTAATAAAAAATGGGGAAAATGCTGTGCTCATTTTTTATAATTTTTTGTGAAATGTCTCTACACGTAGATGGCTCTGCCTTACCTGATTTCACCTTTCCTTGAATTGGCGGGAAAATTTATTTTTTACAAGTGCTATGAATATCGATGGTGTTATTTTTATTATAAGCATTATAATTACTATGATGTTATAACATTACTAATAGCAAAATAAGATAACGCAAAATATTTTCGTAAATTAAAGAAAAGGGTAAACGGGTAAGACAGGCAGTACTCGTAATTGGCTCATTGGTGATTTAGTGCAAGTGTAGCCTTCTATGTGTAAAAACAATTAAACAAGTAAACTCACATTTGCGAATGGGTTAACCATTGTGTTTATAGTCTAAAGCCGGCATGAACAAAACAAGTAAAGCGTATATTTAGACTTTCTCTCTCTCTCTCTCTCTCTCTCTCTCTCTCTCTCTCTCTCTCTCTCTCTCTCTCTCTCTCTCTCTCTGTGTGTGTGTGTGTGTGCTTGCATGTATGTATGTACGTATTTATATACATGCAATATAATGTAATGATTCAATCGTAAACTTTCGTATTTAACCTATGCAACAAAGTTCTACACTCTTTCTTTCCAAAGATCACGTTAGGCAGTAATATTGCATTAACAAGTTTTGTTCTTGGCATTACTATTAAGGATGATAAGATATCAAGTAGTTATACATTTGTTTTGATCTTTAAAGTTTAATACCATGCATACATTTTATCAGGTACTTTTAACATTTATTCGTAATCAGCAGCATATTAATGTCCGTGAAACACCCGATCGTCACTTCAACATTATAGAATGGGCTCCCTTAAAATATATTCGTTTTCTTTGACATAACTGTTGTTGCCTCAAAGAAAATTGATTCATCAACAGTCATTTTACTAACAGGATTGATAAAGAGAATAAAGATAAAACAAAAAAAAAAAAATAATAAGAAAGAAAATGAATGCTGACTCTCTTCATGTTATGAGGAATTATAATATAACAATATATATATATATATATGTATGTTGTTTTTTGTATGCACTACATAAATATGATAAGGTGTCTATATAAAATGGTAATCAAATGTCATTAACCTTATTTTCTAAAGCAAATTTGTTGAAACAAAGACATTTGTTTCTTCAGAAAAAAAAAAAAAATATATATATATGACCTTGTTTTCTATAAAGTTCAGCCTCGACTATTTTATATTCATTTGTCATGTAATGATTAATATATGAGGAAAATTGCGCATTTCATTCAGGAATGAATATTGTTTTCCGTGCGGATACATAAAATTGCGACATCATATTCTGAATGAAAAGTAATAAATGTTGAAATATTACATAGATATTTCGTAGTCAACCATACCAGGGCGGTTAGGTGTACGACTTTGGTCCATGAACCGTTGATTTTAATCAATATTAGTAATCCTAAGAAGCAAACTCAAAAAAGAAGATAAATAAGAAGAGAAAAGAAAAAGAAAAACTACATGGTGCTGAACGCGGTAGCAAAAAAAAAAAAAAAAAAAAAAAAAAAAAAAAAAAAAATTGTTACTTTAAGTTATCGTTTCCATCCGAATATTTCAGGCCATGCTATGATTGAAATGAATACATATGCGAACTTCCCATTAACCAATACGAGATAATCGACTTTAAGTGAATATCAGGAGAAGGAACAATATTTGGAAGACACAGTTTGCTTCTAAATAGGGTAAAATAACGTTTAAGGGACGATATAGTGAAGTATATAATAAGGGAACTCAAGTGACTTTATCTGCTCGACACTGAAACCAAGTTGGAATTCGTCGTTATATCGAGAGTGTATCGCTTTATTCTAATTATCTTCCGCTACTAATTATTATTGCTCAAAAGTGCATATATATATATATATATATATATATATATATTTATATATATATATTTCTAGATTTCCATGATCCCTGTAATATGTAGCTACCATGAGCTATTCACAATTTACGACTGAAATAACATAATGAGTTCTTTTTT
>NC_061855.1:27754651-27759651 GCF_019202785.1 Penaeus chinensis | reverse complement strand
TGGACATTTCACTTCTATACTTTTGGCCATAATTTTGGTAAACAGCTTTATGGAATTAGTCAGTCAACTAAATAGCATTTCTTACCTCGAATGACTGAATATACAAAATATGTAGAAATGAAAAATGCAAGACTTTATGATTTTGATAAATCTTATAATTTCTTAGCGAATGAGGTGTGGCTGGACACGCGGACAAGCGTGACGTTCACTTCCCCGAACTACCCGTCTAAGTATGATGTTGGAGACAGCTATGTTTTCTGCGTGAGTATTGAATTCCATTTATTTTATTTGAAAGTAATCTATTTTGTAAAGATAATCTTTATCACTCTTTTCCTTTCTAAAAAAGAATGTAAATAAACCAATCACTTAATTGTTATAATTTTATTTATTGTACTTAGAACTATTTAATATTGACAATGCCTGTAAAGTTAATATTAAGGAAAATGCTAGTAATAATAATAATGATGATGACAAGGAGAATGATGATAATTCAGTAGTAGTAATGATAGTAATAATGATAATAATTATAATAATATCAATGACATTGATGATAATAATAATAATGAATAATATTAAACTTGTAACAGTAATGATAATGATGGTTAGGAAGATAGCAATGAGTATAAAAATATTGATGAAATAAATATTGATAACAACGGCATATATAACAACAAAAGAAATAAACATAATATGACTTAAGTTCGCATGTAAATAATACCAAAAAGTACGTACACTTCCGTATAGTCTTATTTCTCGCACCCTGATCCACCAGGCCGTTGACCCCGACGACCGAATACGGATCAAATGCGAAGACTTTGAGGTTGGTTGGTGGTTCTTCCACTGCAAAAATGACGTCCTTAACATCGCTTTTGCTTCTCCTGAAACGTAAGTATGCGTGGCGTGCAAATATGTGTGTGAGCGTGTATATGTATGTATACGTTAAATAAGTAAGGGCAGATGAAAGGTTTCAAGCTAGTCTCTGATGATCAATTTACATATTTAGCGATCTTGAAGAGTATACAGAATATGTAAAACCATATTACAAATCATATATTGTGTTCATAATACCAATAATTCGTTTTATTTCACATTCACGAAACGTTTAGACAAAACGTTACGCACGAGTTTTACTATGAATGAATAATACTGCCATTCAATTTTATTTTCAAATATGTCTAATGTAAAGAAGTGTTTCTTTGCATATGTGAGTGAACGTGGACACTGTTTGTCAAATAGGATTATAGCACAATTTCACCAGGGTTCTTTGTATGTCTATTGCAGTTTCTTTTTCTATATCCCTATATGTCCTTCTGCTCAGCTCAAGTATTTTGAAAAAAATATCCCTATATCTAAAACGGCTCACTGAAATATATGAAGTGTTTATAACACCACAATTGGGAGGTAAATTTTTAGCTCGTAAAAAATATTTATGTCAAAATCAATATCACAGAAAGATGCCATCATAACATTTATATTCCAGACTGAAGATTCGTTGTGGCAGAGAAAAGAAGACAAGAGCAAAGTCTATATATAAATTTACCAGCATTCCCCAAGAGCCTCGTATTCCGTATTAATGAATGCAAATTTATCATGTATCCTCTACAACCCTTCCAACGAGGATGATTCGTTAAATATAAAATGTTCTTACTTTAATCCATCTCACAGATACTGTGGGATTACAGGACCACAAGGGGTGGTAACAACAGAACGAGGAACCATCGTCGACTTTTTGGTCGAGACATCGTCTACGTACAGAGGGTTTAATTGTACAGCGACAGCTATTGACCTTACAACAATTTCGGATGGTACAACCACACCAGGTACAAGAACCACATCCACGGCTGATATCACAACCACGGGAGCTACTACAACCAATGCTGGAACGACCCAAGATCCTTCAACGACTCAGCTAACAACAGCTCTGCCAAACAATATGTGCAGTGATGTCAATAGCCCGGCAGGTAATTCTTAGACTATGAAAATAAACCATGAAGTGTTTATATATGTATATATATATATATATATATATATATATATTCATATATATGTATATATATACATATATATGTGTGTGTATATATAAGTATGTATATATATATATATATATATATATATATATATATATATATACACACACACACACTCGTGTATACATATATGTGTGTGAGTGTGTATATGTATTCATATTCGTGTATATATATATGTATATATATATATGTATGTATGTGTGTGTTTCTTTATTACATTCGTAGTATATTAGTCCTACAGTGATTGGTTAAACTGTTGTGAATTGTATCATCAGAGAACGAGGTTTGGCTGGACACGTGGGACAGCGCGACCTTCACGTCCCCGAACTACCCTTCGGAGTATGGTGCTGGAGACAGCACGTACTGGGTTTTCTGCGTGAGTTTTTATTATTTCATATTTACCTTTTAACCAATCTCTCTCTCTCTTTCTATCAACAGTTCTATCAAAAAATATGTTTGATAGAACTGTACTTACTTAGATTTAATACTTATAATGAAAGTAAACACAATCATAATGGCAATGAAGATTATTATGATGATAATAATAATAACGATATTTATGATGATAATAATAATAATGATAATGATAATAATAATAATGGTTTTGAAAATAATGTTAATAATAATAATAGCAACAGCAAGATGATTAATAAAAGTAAAAAGATAAATAACCACTATGATGATATTAAGAATGATAAATAGTAAAGTGATGACAGCACTACTGGTAGTGGCAACAAAATGTATGACAAGTATAAACATTTGTAATTTGTAGAGAAACTTACATGTAATTGCAAAGACAAAGTAGGCTGAATGCAAATAAAATAAATGCACCCAGTATTTTTCACTATCGTATGCATAAAACTTGCCTACATTGTTATGAAATACCAACAAAATGTGTCCATATATCAATAAAGCCATAATTACATAATTCTGTTCAACCAGGCCACTGACCCAGACGACAGAATACTGATTCACTGCCCCGACTTCAGTGTTGGTTTGTGGTTTATCGACTGCTTAGGGGACTTTCTTAGCATCACCTTTGCTTCTCCCGGAAAGTAAGTAAGAGCTCTCGACATAAAGAATATCGCTATTCACTATCATTGTACAGCTTGTTCTGAGGATAAATGGCTTACTCCCTTTACAAAAAAGCTTTTCCATTTATTATTTTTCCAAAGATACTGCGGTACGTTTGGTCCGACGAATGTGTTGACAGCAGAGCGAAGGACAAATGTCAGCCTTAGCGTCACGGAGCTCTTTCACTTCACCGGGTTTACCTGTACAGCAAAAGCTGTAAACCCTGATCCCTTAATAACCGCCGCCGCCGGAACGACAACGGACGCCGCCGGAACGACAACCGACGCCGCCGGAACGACAACGGACGCCGCCGGAACGACAACCGACGCCGCCGGAACGACAACGGACGCCGCCGGAACGACAACCGACGCCGCCGGAACGACGACCGCCGCTGCCGGAACGACGACCGCCGCCGCCGGAACGACGACCGACGCCGCCAGAACGACGACCGACGCCGCCGGAACAACAACCGACGCCACCGGAACGACGACCGCCGCCGCTGGAACGACAACGGACGCCGCCGGAACGACGACCGCCGCCGCCGGAACGACAACGGACGCTGCCGGAACGACAACGGACGCCCCCGGAACGACAACGGACGCCGCCGGAACGACAACGGACGCCGCCGGAACGACTACCGACGCCGCCGGAACGACAACCGACGCCGCCGGAACGACAACCGACGCCGCCGGAACGACAACGGACGCCGCCGGAACGACAACCGACGCCGCCGGAAAGACGACCGCCGCCGCCGGAACGACAACGGACGCTGCCGGAACGACAACGGACGCCGCCGGTACGACAACGGACGCCGCCGGAACGACAACGGACGCCGCCGGAACGACAACGGACGCCGCCGGAACGACAACGGACGCCGCCGGAACGACAACGAGCGCCGCCGGAACGACAACGGACGCCGCCGGAACGACAACGGACGTCGCCGGAACGACAACGGGCGCCGCCGGAACGACAACGGACGCCGCCGGAACGACAACGGGCGCCGCCGGAACGACAACGGACGCCGCCGGAACGACAACGGACGCCGCCGGAACGACAACGGACGCCGCCGGAACGACAACGGACGCCGCCGGAACGACAACGGACACCGCCGGAACGACAACGGACGCCGCCGGAGCGACAACCACTGCTGGAACGACAACCGCTGCCGGGACGACAACCGCTGCCGGGACGACAACTGCCGCTGGAACGACAACCGCTGCTGGAACGACAACCGCTGCCGGAACGACAACCGCTGCTGGAACGACAACCGCTGCCGGGACGACAACCGCTGCTGGAACGACAACCGCTGCCGGAACGACAACCGCCGCCGGAACGACAACCGCTGCTGGAACGACAACCACTGCCGGAACGACAACCGCTGCTGGAACGACAACCGCTGCCGGGACGACAAATGCCGCCGGGACGACAACTGCTGCTGGAACGACAACCGCTGCTGGAACGACAACCGCTGCCGGAACGACAACCGCTGCTGGAACAACAACCGCTGCTGGAACGACAACCGCTGCCGGAACGACAACCGCTGCTGGAACGACAACCGCTGCCGGAACGACAACCGCTGCTGGAACGACAACCGCTGCTGGAACAACAACCGCTGCCGGAGCGACAACCGCTGCTGGAACGACAACCGCTGCCGGAACGACAACCGCTGCTGGAACAACAACCGACGCCGCCGGAACGACAACGGACGCCGCCGGAACGACAACGGACGCCGCCGGAACGACAACAGACGCCGCCGGAACGACAACGAGCGCCGCCGGAACGACAACGGACGCCGCCGGAACGACAACGGACGTCGCCGGAACGACAACGGGCGCCGCCGGAACGACAACGGACGCCGCCGGAACGACAACGGGCGCCGCCGGAACGACAACGGACGCC
>NC_061855.1:27707151-27717151 GCF_019202785.1 Penaeus chinensis | reverse complement strand
TGATGCAAATAGCCCGGCAGGTAACTCTTAGACCTTTAAAATAATTCATAAACAATATATATACATACATTATATATGTATACACACACACACACAAACACACACACACACACACACACACACACACACACACACACACACACACACACACACATACGATATATGTATGTATGTGTGTATATATGTATGTATATATATATATATATATATATATATATATATATATATACTTACGATATACATATACACAATTACGATGCTTATATATATATACATATATATATATATATGTATGTATGTATGTATGTATGTATATGCATGCATTTAAGCACACACACATATATGTATATATATATATATATATATATATATATATATATATATATATATATATATATATATATATATATATATGTATATATATGTATATATTAACATATATGCATTTAAGTATATACATACACGAATCATAATAATAAAAAACATTCGAAATATTAATCGCATCAGTATTATTAGTAATAAAAAAATACCGAGAACTCAAGGACTGAAGATATCAAGTCAGGTGTCGTAGGCGTACCAATTGGTTATTTGGTGGCTGACCACTTGTGGAGCCATCTGTGTGGAAACAAAATTACCAAAAAAAAAAAAAATAACATTCGACAGTGTATTATTCCTACAGAAATTGGTTAAACTGTTGTGAATTGTATCATCAGAGAACGAGGTTTGGCTGGACACGTGGGACAGCGCGACCTTCACGTCCCCGAACTACCCTTCGGAATATGGTGCTGGAGATAGCACATACTGGGTTTTCTGTGTGAGTCTTTTTTCACATTTATTTTTTATCTAATCTCTCTCACTATTTTTATCTATCTGTCTGTCAATCTATCTATATCACTCTCTTTCTCCGTTTCTCTCTCAGTGTCGTTCTTTTACTTTTTCTCTCTCTCTCTCTCTTTTTTTTTTTTTCCTCTCAGTATTTCTACTTTCGGAAAAGTCCGAGGCAAAGTAATAATGCTGATTGTTATAATGATAACGCTGGTCATTGTAAAGCTGATGGAAATTATTCTACTAACGATTAGTGGATTATTAATAATTATAATTAAAATATTGATAATGAAAATAATAAAGGTAATAATTGTAATAATGAGAAGTACATAGCCCATCATCATATGACAATTCTTTCATGTAATTTCACAGACAGAGCAGACTGAATGCGGGTAAAATTAATGCATCCAGCGTTATTCACTATCGCATTCATTAAACTTGCGTGCAGTGACATCGAACACCAGCAAAATATATCCAAAGCCATAATTATGTCTCTGTTCAACCAGGCCACTGACCCAGGCGACAGAATATTGATTCACTGCACCGACTTCAGTGTTGGTTTGTGGTTTATTGGCTGCTTAGGGGACTTCCTTAGCATCACTTTTGCCTCTCCCGAAAAGTAAGTAAGAGCACTCTACATAAAGAATATCGCTGTCCAATATCATTCTCCTGGAGAGAAGTGGCTTTCTCTCTTTACAAATAAACTTTTCCATTTATTATTTTTCCAAAGATACTGTGGTATGTTTGGTCCGACGAATGTGTTGACAACAGAGCGAGGGACAAATGTCAGCCTTAGCGTCACGGAGCTCTTTCACTTCACCGGATTTACTTGTACAGCAAAGGCTGTAAACCCTGATCCAGTCACCACCAATTCTGAACCCTCGACCACTGGAGAAACTACAACCACTGCCGAAACCACAACCGCGGGTGGATCTACAACCGCTGCTGGAACCACAACCGCGAGTGGAACAACAACCGCGGGTGGAACAACAACCGCGGGTGGAACTACAACTGCTGCTGGAACAACAACCACGGGTGGAACTACAACTGCTGCTGGAACCACAACTGGGGGTGGAACAACAACCGCGAGTGGAACCACAACCGCGGGTGGATCTACAACCACTTCTGCAACCACAACCGCGGGTGGAACTACAACTTCTGCTGGAACCACAACTGCGGGTGGAACAACAACCGCGGGTGGAACCACAACCATTGCCGGAACAACAACCGCTGCTGGATCCACAACCGCGGGTGGAACGACAACTGCTGCTGGATCTACAACCGCGGGAGGAACAACAACCGCTGCTGGAACAACAACCGCTGCTGGAACCACAACCGTGGGTGGAACAACAACCGCTGCTGGAACAACAACCGCGGGTGGAACCACAACCGCTGCTGGAACCACAACCGCGGGAGGAACAAGAACCGCTGCTGGAACCACAACCGCGGGAGGAACAACCGCTGCTGGTACCACAACCGCGGGTGGAACAACAACCGCTGCTGGAACCACAACCGCTGCTGGTACCACAACCGCGGGTGGAACAACAACCGCTGCTGGAACCACAACCGCGGGTGGAACAACAACCGCTGCTGGAACCACAACCGCGGGAGGAACAACAACCGCTGCTGGAACCACAACCGTGGGTGGGACAACAACCGCTGCTGGAACCACAACCGGGGCTGGAACAACAACCGCGGGTGGAACAACAACCGCTGCTGGAACCACAACCGGGGGTGGAACAACAACTGCGGGTGGAACAACAACTGCGGGTGGAAGAACAACCGCTGCTGGAACCACAACCGTGGGTGCAACAACAACCGCTGCTGGAACCACAACCGTGGGTGGGACAACAACCGCTGCTGGAACCACAACCGGGGCTGGAACAACAACCGCGGGTGGAACAACAACCGGGGGTGGAACAACAACCACTGCTGGAACCACAACTGGGGGTGGAACCACAACCGCGGGTGGAACCACAACCGCTGCTGGAACCACAACCGTGGGTGGAACAACCGCTGCTGGAACCACAACCGTGGGTGGAACAACAACCGCTGCTGGAACCACAACCGTAGGTGGAACAACAACCGCTGCTGGAACCACAACCGGGGGTGGAACAACAACCGGGAGTGGAACAACAACCGCGGGTGGAACAACAACCGCTGCTGGAACCACAACCGCTGCTGGAACCACAACCGCGGCCGGAACCACAACCGTTGCTGGAACCACAATCGCGATTGGAACCACAACCGCTGCTGGAACCACAACCGCGGGTGGAATCACAACCGCTGCTGGAACCACAACCGTGGGTGGAACAACAACCGCTGCTGGAACCACAACCGGGGGTGGAACAACAACCGCTGCTGGAACCACAACCGCTGCTGGAACCACAACCGCGGCCGGAACCACAACCGCTGCTGGAACCACAACCGCTGCTGGAACCACAACCGCTGCTGGAACCACAACCGCGAGTAGAACCACAACCGCTGCTGGAACCACAACCGTGGGTGGAACAACAACAGCTGCTGGAACCACAACCGTGGGTGGAACAACAACCGCTGCTGGAACCACAACCATGGGTGGGACAACAACCGCTGCTGGAACCACAACTGCGGGTGGAACAACCACTGCTGGAACCACAACCGGGGGTGGAACCACAACCGCTGCTGGAACCACAACCGCGGGTGGAACCACAACCGCTGCTGGAACCACAACCATGGGTGGGACAACAACCGCTGCTGGAACCACAACTGCGGGTGGAACAACCACTGCTGGAACCACAACCGGGGGTGGAACAACAACCGAGGGTGGAACAACAACCGGGGGTGGAACAACAGCCGCTGCTGGAACCACAACCGCGGGTGGAACCACAACCGCTGCTGGAACCACAACCGGGTGGAAACAACACGCTGCTGGAACACACAACCGCCGGGTGGAACACAACCGCTGTGGAACAACAACCGGGGGTGGAACAACAACCGCTGCTGGAACCACAACCGCGGGTGGAACCACAACCGCTGCTGGAACCACAACCGCGGTGGAACCACAACCGCTGCTGGAACCACAACCGCGGGTGGAACCACAACCGCTGCTGGAACCACAACCGGGGTGGAACACAACCGCTGCTGGAACCACAACCGCGGGTGGAACCACAACCGCTGCTGGAACCACAACCGCGGGTGGAACACCGCTGCTGAACAACAACCGCTGCTGGAACCACAACCGGGGGGAACAACAACCGCTGCTGGAACCACAACCGCGGGAGGACACAGCACTTACATAAACCATTGCCACGGGTGGAACAACCGCTGCTGGAACAACAACCGCTGCTGGAACCACAACCGCGGGAGGAACAACAACCGCTGCTGGAACCACAACCGCGGGTGGAACAACCGCTGCTGGAACAACAACCGCTGCTGGAACCACAACCGCGGGTGGAACAACAACCGCTGCTGGAACCACAACCGCGGGTGGAACAACCGCTGCTGGAACAACAACCGCTGCTGGAACCACAACCGCGGGAGGAACAACAACCGCTGCTGGAACCACAACCGCGGGAGGGACGACAGCACTTACATAAACCATTGCCACGGGAGGAACGATAACCACTGCTGGAATGACAGTCTTTATTTCATTTGGTCTTTTGAATATGTTACATTATTGCAACCTACTCATCATCATCAGAAATTGCTATAAGAAATTTAAGTTTAACGTCATCACTGTTAAAATTGTCTGCTGTTATTTTTTTCTGTTTAAATGCATCTTCAAAACCTAATAACGGACAGTTATGTTGACCTAAAATTTGAATAATGACATACACTCGAACATATGCAAAAATATATATACATACATGTATGCATATGTACCACTCACACACACACACACACATGTATATACATACATACACACACATATGTATATGTATATATACATATGTGTATATGTATATGTATATATATGTATATGTATATATATATGTGTGTGTGTATATATATATATATATATATATATATATATATATATATATATATATATGACTACCTCTACAGGAGTGAGACAATAATGCCATAGTCGACACTACCTGATGGTGGCCTTCTATAAATACACACACACACATACACACACACACACACACACACACACACACACACACACATATATATATATATATATATATATATATATATATATATATATATACATTAATTTATGTGCAGAAGGGCGTTGCTCAGTTAGGCCTAAGGCAGTGCATGCTTTTCTTGTATACATGTGATATGATATGTCATATAAGTAATGTTTTTTCTATTGACATTACATGCTGGATATCATATTGACGGTAAAATAGACGGGAAAGAAATACACATATACCATGCTGATAAACCTTTAATGAATGATAGATTACTAAACAATTTTTGCCCATTTCAGCCACAAGCTTTGATAAACACACCAATGCGCTTATTAAAACATCTCTCCAATTCAATCACAGCGCTGTTCGTAAGACAAATTATCAAAAGGAATTGTAACCTTTTCGTGATGTGATGTGAGTCAACATCGAAAGGGTGATTGTGCTGATTAAATTAGATAATCCATGAGGAATATTGTGTTTCTTTTCTTTTCTTGCCTGGGGGATATGATGCTGGTTTGTTTCCTATTGATTAACGGCAGTAGCTGTGCAGTTGAATCCTTTGTAGTAAACAGAGGGAGAGACAGACAACTCAACAGTGGTTCCTCGCTGAGTTGTCACCACGGAATCAGGCTTGTCTGTCCCGCAATAAGGACTGCAAGAAGGAATTTATTCAATCATGAAATTGTTAGGTTAAGTCCACAGGGACGTCCCTTGCATATCATTAGTTCAGTAAAATCTAGTTTTTTTTGTTTTTTTTGTTCCATGTGATACGTGCAGTAACAAGGAAACAAAATAAAGATGAAAGGATAAATCAAACTTATACGAAATGTATTACACAACTGACGAGAGAAAACCAGAGATTGGGAAATGAAAAGAGATATTAAAGGAGAAAAAAAAAGGAAAACCCACCCTTGTCCGGAATTAGTATTGGAGATAGTCAGGAAGTCATCCAGACAAAAGATGAACTTGCCACCAACTTCAAAATCGCTGCAGCTTATCGATATCTTGTCAGTGTCGGTAACGGCCTGCGATTTAGAGTTATTGTATTTAAATAAATAATAATCAAAAATTAATTATAACAAGGAAGGAAAATAAAGACTGGGTAATTAAGTATTTAGTAATGTGTGGGTGTGTTTGTCCATGTGTGTGTGCGTGAGCGTATATTTGTATATATGTGTGTATTATCTTCTTGTTTCCTTCCTCCCTTTTCTCCCCACCAGATACATGGCCAATACTTACACAGAATACCCATTGTTCGCTGGCGCCACTGCCGTAGTTGGAAGGGTAATTCTGCGATGTGAATGCCTCGCTCTTTCCCGTATCAAGCCATACTTCATTGTCTGGAGAAAAACAAAGGAAAATGTATATCATGGACACAGTTTCAGGCTCCTATTAGTAGTAACATCATTTAACCTTTGTCGACAATCAATCATAAAAGTGTGGAATTTCCCTTGAACATACTGCCTACAGCAAAACTTCTTATTCACACAAGATGACTAATGCATAAGTCCTGCTTAAAGTTATAGTCATTGGGAATAAGTAGTTGGGTAAAGATAATGAAAACTCTATTCCACTCGTAAACTTACTCGCTGGATTGGTTGCGTTCATGCAAATCTCGCCTCTGATGGCCTTGGCAGAGCAACTGAATCCATCGTAAAACTCCCCAGTGTAAACGCGGAGCTTAACGCTGGTTCCTCTCTCATTGGTCGTCACAGATGACGGTCCTGAGATCCCACAGAATCTGGGCCCAGCAAAAGACCGAGGTTATAGGGCGGCAAAACCAAATTTTGTGTATATACAACATAAACATGAATCACTCACATATATATACATATGTGTTTATATAAACATATATATATATATATATATACATATGTACATATATATACATATATATTTATACTAATTTCATTAACATCACTATGTGCGTATGTACGTATGTGTAAATATGTATATGTATGTATATATACATATATATACATACATACATACATACGTATATATATATATCTATATATATATATATATACACACATATACACATGCATATGCATATATATATACATATATATATTTATATATACACACATGTATACCTATATATATATATATATATATATATATATATATATATATATATATATCATAGATATACATGTATATCATAGATATCTGTGTATGTTTATATATATATATATATATATATATATATATATATATGTGTGTGTGTGTGTGTGTGTGTGTGTGTGTGTATTTATGTATGTATATATAATATATATACACACATATATACATTTTTTTTTTTTCTTCTTGTTCTCTGTTCTTTCACAAGGGTATCCCTTTGAATGCATCTGACATTCCCTCTTGCACTGATACTGAGAAACTCACTTGCTGGTGGCGTCAACATTGGAGATCGTGAAGGTGTCGTCCAGGCAGTCGAACAAGGCTTTTCCGACGTGAAAGGCGCTGCAGGTGACTTCTATCTTGTCACTGCTGTCGACGGCCTGTAGTGGGTTTAATAATAGTTTAAGTTGTATTCATATGTATTTGTGCGTTTTGAATACGTTTCATATTCTCGTTTCATCTTTATCTTTTGGTCAGGCTTAAAAGTAATATGATGGGTAAAACCTACGCAGAACCTCCATTCCCTGGTGTCGTCATTGCCATAGTTCGATGCCGGGTAACCCGAGGAAGTGAATGGTTCAACTTGATTATTTTCTAACCATATCTCATTTGCTGTATGGAGTATAGAAAATGTAGAGCACTGTATATGCATACTATATATTCCTTTGTATATCAAAATATATGTTTACACACACACATTAACTAGATAATAGGATACAAGGTAATGTGCTTCTCACATGCTCTGTCGTTAGGGTCCCGACACGGTGTCCTCAGCGCTGTTGCAGTGCATGTGAAGCCATTGTATCCATAAGGAGAGGAGGTTGACAGTTTGACTTCGGTGCCGCGTTCAGTAGTGTCCACAAGCAACGGCCCTCTATTCAGGCAGAACTTGCTGAAATGAGAATTGTCACGTTTAGCAGACTTTTTAAATTTATTTTGTTATATGGAAATGCAAAATTATAGATACATATGCATATGATGCATACGTATATGTATACATACATATACATTATATAGAGAAATATTTAAATATATATATAAATTAATATATATGTATATATACATATATACACATACCACACCAAAAAAAAATATATGTACATATGCACACACACACACACACACACACACACATACACACGTATATATATATATATATATATATATATATATATATATATATATATATATATATATATATGTGTGTGTGTGTGTGTGTGTGTGTGTGTGTGTGTGTGTGTGTATGTATACATATATTTGTATATATACATGTATGTATGTATGTATGTATGCATACATACATATATCCATACATACATATATATACATACATATATATATATATATATATATATATATATATATATATATATATATATGTATATAGTTATACTTGCACACACACACACATACATATACTCCCTCATTCGTTTCCTCCAAGCGACAGCAATGCCTAAAGAACAGTGAAAACGCGCCGAACGAGGCCCGTTATACTCGCCTGTCGGACTCGGCGTTGGAAATGGTTAAGGTGTCGTCCGTGCAATCGAAGAAGAAGCCGCCGACCGTAAATTCGCTGCAAGAGATCTGTATGCGGTCTTCGGGGTCAATAGCCTGTGTCGAAGAGGGTGAGGTGATATTGGAGAAGGGTTTCGTTAGTAATCGATATCCGCAATAGTATGCTTAGTTTTGACAAGGTATGGAGTTCATGGATAGGTAGGAAAAAGGGAAAAAAAGATACTCACACAGAAAACCCATCTCTTGCTGTCTCCTCTGCCATATTTGGATGGATAGTTCGGGGACGTGAAGGTCTCACTGGTTCCATTTGCTAACCACACCTCGTAACCTCATCATCGTATCATAAATTGACTCATCATAGTATCATAAATTGACTCATAATAGTATCATAAATTGACTCATAATAGTATCATAAATTGACTCATCATAGTATCATAAATTGCCTCATTATAGTATCATAAATTGACTCATCGTGTTATGATCAATCTACTATCAAGACGCAATAAATTAATGACTGATATAAATAATCCCTTTATCAACATGCAATAAATCTATTCATCATGATTTAATGAATTTACGCATTACGATTTAATTAATAAAGATAGTCTTCATGATATAATAAATTCACGTATCATCGGTACTTATCAGACCAATAATTGCCATCGAGTCAGAGAGGCTCTATGCTTACTTGCTCGGTTGATGGCGCTTTTACAGATGGTTTCTCTCACCGCCTGGGCAGTGCAGGTAAAGCCCTTGTAAACGTTCGATGTCGAAGCTGTGAACGTGACCTTAGTTCCTCGTTCAGTTGTCTGCACGAGCTGAGGGCCGTTCGTGGTGCAATATTTGCTGCGCGGATGATATAGTGGCTATTATCAATGGGAATGGGATGCATTTGCGGGGGGAAGGGGGGGGGGGGGGGAGGCATAGCATAGCTCGCCGTAATGTGGGTAAAAATATTTAACACATAACTGATTTTAAATATTTGCAAATCTTACCTATTTGATGAATCAGTGTTGGAGATGGTCATAGAGTCGTCCACGCAATCAAAGAAGAAGCCTCCGACCTGGAAGTCGCTGCAGGTGATCATTACCTTGTCCGTTGGATTAGTGGCCTGAAAAAAAAAAAAAAAAAAAAAAAAAAAAAAAAAAAAAAAAATCACGGGAAGAGAAATCCAGACATAAGTGTAAATTTAATGTAACACAAAGTTACATCTTATATTCAGTGTACTTTCACTCTCCTTAGTGTAATCACCTTCACCATCCTAACCCTTTCTGCTCATTACTTCGAATGAAATTTAACGGATGCTTACGCAAAACACCCATTCCTGGCCGTCCCCGCTTCCGTAAGTGGATGGATAGTTTGCGGAATTGAAGCGTTTGAACATCCCTGTCGTCAGCCACACTTCATTCGCT
>NC_061855.1:27689651-27694651 GCF_019202785.1 Penaeus chinensis | reverse complement strand
AACAACTGCACAGCCAACAACAACTGCACAGCCAACAACAACTGCACAGCCAACAACAACTGCACAGCCAACAACAACTGCACAGCCAACAACAACTGCACAGCCAACAACAACTGCACAGCCAACAACTGCACAGCCAACAACAACTGCACAGCCAACAACAACTGCACAGCCAACAACAACTGCACAGCCAACTACAACTGCACAGCCAACAACAACTGCACAGCCAACAACAACTGCACAGCCAACAACTACAACTGCACAGCCAACAACAACTGCACAGCCAACAACAACTGCACAGCCAACAACAACAACTGCACAGCCAACAACTACAACTGCACAGCCAACAACTACAACTGCACAGCCAACAACAACTGCACAGCCAACAACAACTGCACAGCCAACAACTACAACTGCACAGCCAACAACTACAACTGCACAGCCAACAACAACTGCACAGCCAACAACAACAACTGCACAGCCAACAACTACAACTGCACAGCCAACAACGACAACTGCACAGCCAACAACTACAACTGCACAGCCAACCACTACAACTGCTCAGCCAACCACTACAACTGCTCAGCCAACCACTACAACTGCACAGCCAACAACTACAACTGCACAGCCAACCACTACAACTGCTCAGCCAACCACTACAACTGTGCAGCTAACAACTACAACTGCACAGCCAACAACCACAACTGCGCAACCAACGACAACTGCTCAGCCAACCACTACAACTGCGCAGCCAACCACTACAACTGCTCAGCCAACCACTACAACTGCACAGCAAACAACTACAACTGCACAGCCAACCACTACAACTGCTCAGCCAACCACTACAACTGTGCAGCTAACAACTACAACTGCACAGCCAACCACTACAACTGCACAGCCAACAACCACAACTGCGCAACCAACGACAACTGCTCAGCCAACCACTACAACTGCGCAGCCAACCACTACAACTGCGCAGCCAACCACTACAACTGCGCAGCCAACCACTGCTCAACAAACCACAACTGCTCCTCCAGTCACCACAACTACCGCTCAACCAGCTGCCACAACTACAGCGCAACCAGCCACTGCAACTGCTGCACCAGTCACCACAACTGCTGCCAGACCAGCCTCCACCATAATCTACACCGATCCACCTCTGCTGGACATCTGTTTGGATCCCACTAATCCAGCAGGTTAGTGACTAATCAATTTCTGTTTATGCTTACCTATCCATCTATCTGTTTATCTATCTGCCTTTATACAGTATATCAGTACTTTATATGGACATAGGGTGATAGTTATCCCCCCCCCCCCCCCCTTCTGCTCAAGTGAATTTTAATTATTGATTTGTTTCCCATTAATTAAGATATATCTGATACATTTATTTATTTATCTATTTTACAGAAAATGAGGTGTGGCTGACTACGGGAAGCACTGACAGTTTCACTTCTCCAAACTATCCTTCGAGTTACGGAAGTGGAGACGATAAGGAATGGGTTTTTTGTGTACGTAATTCTTTTAATTACATTATGATGACTTTTGTAAGAAATAACTTTTATCGTGATCATTACTGTTCTCAACATTTTCTTCAATTGATTATCAGTTTCGTGTTCAATATCCATAGAAAAGTATTTGAGCTGCACAGCCAACAACTGCACAACTGCTCTTTAAATTTTCAAAACAAAGAAGGATTCTTTCTTTTTTTCAGGCCTTAAATTCAGCAGACAGGATAATGATCACCTGCAGCGACTTCCAGGTCGGAGGCTTCTTCTTAGGCTGCACGGATGACACATTGCTCATCACCAACACCGAGGCATCCATCAGGTGATATAAGCTGATTGATATTTTGAGATATCTAATGACTTGTTTCATCTCTTCAACATCCAGGTTTTTAAATGTGTTATCATAAAGTAATATCTATATCTTATAAATATCTTATGTTTTAGTGAATATTGTACGACGGACGGACCACAGCTCGTAAAGACGACTTCACGAGGAACCACAGTTACCTTCACGACCTCGACGTCAAGTCTTTACAAGGGCTTCACCTGCACTGCCCAAGCCGTGAGGGAAACAGACTGCAACAGCGTCACCGACCGTGCAAGTAAGTTCGAAATTTTCTTAGTGCGATTATTTTAACTTACGTCTACATAAAAAAAAAAAAAAAAAAAAAAATGAATGCATATAATCATCTCCCAGGTTACGAGGTGTGGTTAGTAAATGGAATCAGTGAGACCTTCACATCCCCGAACCATCCAGATAATTATGGCAGCGGAGACAGCAAAAGATGGGTTTTCTGTGTGAGTATTTTCATCTTCAACATAATTCTGAAAAATAATGAAAGTAAAAAATAAATATATCTTGACAGGTATATACATATAACCGTTACTACTAATACTGATAAGGTCACAACTTTACATATACGTATATATATGTAACAACATTTTGCATCTGAAGATTTTATTTGTGTTACCTTGCACTCTTCCATACAGGCTGTTGACCCCAACGACCACATCCAGATATCGTGCAGCGACTTTGACGTTGGAGGATTCTTTTTCGAGTGCACAGACGACACCGTCACCATTTCCAATGTTGATTCCAAAATGCAAGTAACTCAGAGTTCATTCTGATTCTATGATGCGGGGTGCGTGATCACATTTCCTTGAATATGTTCACATTTCATGCAGTGTTGTAAACTGTTCCTCCATCATTTGTGTAAGAGTCTTTTTACTTTCCATAGTAGCAACAAATTCTGCTCGACTAACGGACCGAAATTCGTGGACACGATTGAACGCGACACCGTGGTCACTCTGTCCACCGGATCGGCATTTGGCTCTCCGGGTTTCAGCTGCACTGCCACGGCGCGCAGAACTCTGTGTCAAGACCCTATCAACAGAGATCGTGAGTTCAAGCGGAATAGCATTAGTCGTTTAATGATTAATAATATGAAACTGCAATAACGTCTTTCTTTATCATATATAAATATATTTGTACACAGTGTCTGTGTTATGTATGCATATGCATATATATATATATATATATATATATATATATATATGCATATATCAGTCTAGCTATTCATCTATCTATATATATCTATATTTTTCTATCTATCTATCCATATATATATATATATATATATATATATATATATATATACATGTATATATCTTACATTCACGTATTTACATATATATATATATACTTAAATAATTTATATATATAATATATGTATATATATACATTTATACACACACAGACACACACAAACACACATAAATACATACATATATATTTATTTATACATATATATATGTGTGTATATATGTGTGTGTGTGTGTCCGAGTGAATCTATTTGTATGTATATGTATATACAATTATATGTATATGTACATATATATGAATATGAATATATATATATATATATGTATATATATATATATATATATATATATATATATATATATATATATATATATATATATATATATATATAAATGTTTCCTTTATGTGTACAGCAAATGAGATATGGTTGATAAACGGTCAAGAGGAGTCTTTCACTTCCACGGGTTATCCGTCATCTAACTACGGCAGCGGAGACAGCAAGGAATGGAGGTTCTGTGTGAGTATCATTTTATGCATCTGCCTCTTTTTGACAACGGTGGTATAATTACACGAAATGATGAACTGACATATGGAAATATAAATTAGTCTAATCCCGAACCACTCTGTCACAGGCGGTCGACAGCATTGACAGGATAGAGGTGTCCTGTGATTCCTTCCAAGTCGGAGCGTCCTTCTTCGGCTGTCTGGATGACACCCTTACCATCTCCAACGTCGATTCGGAAAACGAGTGAGTTTCCAAGTGCTCAAAGTACTTTTATAACCCATTATTGTTGAGGGAATGTCAAAATTGGCTTCCCTTTTGTTCTCATACAAAAGGGAAATAAGGCTGACCTGATATGTTACATCTAAATTATTATCCCAATGTACTGAATGTATTATTTCGTTCGCATAATTGTGTAATGAATAATACCGTGTAGATACTGCGGGATCGCTGGGCCCCAGGCCGTGAAGACGAATGAGAGAGGAACCAGCGTCAAGTTCGACGTTTCAACTGGAAGTATCTACGATGGATTCAGCTGCACCGCCAAAGCTGTAAGAGCTGAGATATGCATGGACCCTCTCAAACCAGCTGGTAATTTTAAAACGAAAAATTTTGTTTTCTCATTACATCTAGTAAGGTCACTTTATTTCCCATACACACAACTCCCTCATAATACATATATATTTTTTTGTTTTTGCTAATTAGGTAATGCAATTGCGTTTTTACTTTTTTTTGTTCAAATTCCAAGTTGTTGTAAGTGATTAAAAACATAGACTAATACTGTTTACCCTAAATAGCAAACGAGGTGTGGTTACTGACCGGTATTAGCAGCATCTTTACTTCTCCAAACTATCCTGCGAACTACGGGGACGGAGATAGCAAAAACTGGATATTCTGCGTAAGTTCTGCCTACGTTTTGTAAAATGAGACGCTTTTTATGATATGAAATCAGTAATCCATAGTATTTTGCCTTTTATTCACTGCTTTGCCTCTCTATCATCAAACCAACAATGTAGACTATCTATGTATTCAACATTTTTCTCCCTATGATATAATCACATTCAATCCACAGGCCATTCAGGAAACCGATAGGATATCAATAAGTTGCAGCGACTTCACAGTTGGAGGAAAGTTCATTGTTTGTCTTGATGACTCGATGACCATCTCCAACGCCGACTCAGGAGTGGGGTGAGCAGTTCTAGGTTACATTATAGAGTCAGTTTTGTTTTTAGGATTATTCTCTTAAGGACATTTTCATATCCAATGCCGGGTATCATATATTTATTTTCACTAATATCAAATTGGTGTCCCCAAAGTGGAATTGAGTAGTTATAGAAAAAATAAGAGAGAGAGAGAGATAGAGATGAAAATCTTTGTCCTACGATCTTAT
>NC_061855.1:27659651-27674651 GCF_019202785.1 Penaeus chinensis | reverse complement strand
GAAATTTGGGGAACGTAAAACGCAAGGAAGACAAAGTCCTGCAGTGGATTGATTCAGGCTGATGGTGATGATAAGGATGCACCCCCCCACACACACACACACACACACACACACATATATATATATATATATATATATATATATATATATATATATATGTGTGTGTGTGTGTGTGTGTGTGTGTGTGTAATATATATATATATATATATATATATATATATACATATAAATAAAGTACATATATACATATATGTGTGTATATATGTGTATTTATATATAGAGTATATTTATACATACATATATATGCATGAAGTACTTATACACAAAAGTATATTTGTGTATATATACAAATATTAATATGGATATATACATATACATATATGGGTATCTGTATGTATATATACATATAATCATATGTGTGTAAATATATATATATATATATTTATATATATATGCATACATATACATATATATACATGCATATACATGTACATATATATACATATACATATATGTATATGTATATATACATGTATATACATATACATGTATATGCATATACATATATATACATAAATATACTTACACACATTCACAGACACATGCATACATGTGCATATATATACTTATGTGGGTGGGTCTGTTTGTGTGTGTCTTAATGTATATATGTATATAAGATTAATATTTACATGCTATCTTTCTCAGAGAAGTCAGTCATCCAAAATATTGTGTTATCATCGGTTTACTATCATGAAATGACAATGTAACGTTCTAGAAGATGATTACGTGTTCGATGGTTTGTGACCGAAATATGAAAAAAAAAAACATTCTTTCGGCAAATATTTTATGAATGACAAGCAAAAGCATTACGCCTCTGGAAAGCACATACTTTTGTTTTCCTTGGTTTAGATATTAAGAACAAAAGAAAACTTTTCGTTTCAGCATCAACATGACGTCTAAATACGTCATTTGCATCATATGTATACTTGTGCAGTTGGCCAAAACTACAGCACAAATAACGACAACATCTGTACAGCCAACCACTACTACATCAGCTACAACGACTACTGCACCAGCTACGACAACTACTGCACCACCAGCCACCACAACTACTGCACCACCAGCCACCACAACTACTGCACCACCAGCAGCCACAACTACTGCACCACCAGCCACCACAACTACTGCACCACCAGCCACCACAACTACTGCACCACCAGCCACCATAACTACTGCACCACCAGCCACCACAACTTCACCACCAGCCACCACAACTACTGCACCACCAGCCACCACAGCTTCACCACCGGCCACCACAATTACTGCACCACCAGCCACCACAACTACTGCACCACCAGCCACCATAACTACTGCACCACCAGCCACCACAACTTCACCACCAGCCACCACAACTGCACCACCAGCCACCACAACCTCACCACCAGCCACCACAACTACTGTACCACCAGCCACCACAACTACTGCACCACCAGCCACCACAACTACTGCACCACCAGCCACCATAACTACTGCACCACCAGCCACCACAACTGCACCACCAACCACCACAACTGCACCACCAGCCACCACAACTACTGCACCACCAGCCACCACAACTGCACCACCAGCCACCACAACTGCACCACCAGCCACCACAACTACTGCACCACCAGCCACCACAACTACTGCACCACCAGCCACCACAACTACTGCACCACCAGCCACCACAACTACTGCACCACCAGCCACCACAACTACTGCACCACCAGCCACCATAACTACTGCACCACCAGCCACCACAACTTCACCACCAGCCACCACAACTACTGCACCACCAGCCACCACAACTTCACCACCGGCCACCACAATTACTGCACCACCAGCCACCACAACTACTGCACCACCAGCCACCATAACTACTGCACCACCAGCCACCACAACTTCACCACCAGCCACCACAACTGCACCACCAGCCACCACAACCTCACCACCAGCCACCACAACTACTGCACCCCCAGCCACCACAACTACTGCACCACCAGCCACCACAACTACTGCACCACCAGCCACCACAACTACTGCACCACCAGCCACCACAACTACTGCACCACCAGCCACCATAACTACTGCACCACCAGCCACCACAACTTCACCACCAGCCACTACAACTGCACCACCAGCCACCACAACTGCACCACCAGCCACCACAACTACTGTACCACCAGCCACCACAACTACTGCACCACCAGCCACCATAACTACTGCACCACCAGCCACCACAACTGCACCACCAGCCACCACAACTACTGCACCACCAGCCACCACAACTTCACCACCAGCCACCACAACTACTGCACCACCAGCCACCACAACTTCACCACCGGCCACCACAATTACTGCACCACCAGCCACCACAACTACTGCACCACCAGCCACCATAACTACTGCACCACCAGCCACCACAACTTCACCACCAGCCACCACAACTGCACCACCAGCCACCACAACCTCACCACCAGCCACCACAACTACTGTACCACCAGCCACCACAACTACTGCACCACCAGCCTCCACAACTACTGCACCACCAGCCACCATAACTACTGCACCACCAGCCACCACAACTGCACCACCACCACCACAACTGCACCACCAGCCACCACAACTACTGCACCACCAGCCACCACAACTGCACCACCAGCCACCACAACTGCACCACCAGCCACCACAACTACTGCACCACCAGCCACCGCAACTTACCACCGGCCACCACAACTACTGCACCACCAGCCACCACAACTACTGCACCACCAGCCACCATAACTACTGCACCACCAGCCACCACAACTTCACCACCACCACCACAAACTGCACCACAGCCACCACAACTGCACCACCAGCCACCACAACTACTGTACCACCAGCCACCACAACTACTGCACCACCAGCCACCACAACTTCACCACCAGCCACCACAACTTCACCACCAGCCACCACAACTGCACCACCAGCCACCACAACTCACCACCAGCCACCACAACTTCACCACCAGCCACCACAACTGCACCACCAGCCACCACAACTGCACCACCAGCCACCACAACTACTGCACCACCAGCCACCACAACTTCACCACCAGCCACCACAACTACTGCACCACCAGCCACCACAACTACTGCACCACCAGCCACCACAACTGCACCACCAGCCACCACAACTGCACCACCAGCCACCACAACTGCACCACCAGCCACCACAACTGCACCACCAGCCACCACAACTGCCACCACCAGCCACCACAACTTCACCACCAGCCACCACAACTGCACCAACTAGCCACCACAACTGCACCACCAGCCACCACAACTGCACCACCAGCCACCACAACTACGCACCACCAGCCACCACAACTACTGCACCACCAGCCACCACAACTACTGCACCACCAGCCACCACAACTCACCACCAGCCACCACAACTTCACCACCAGCCACCACAACTTCACCACCAGCCACCACAACTGCACCACCAGCCACCACAACTGCACCACCAGCCACCACAACTTCACCACCAGCCACCACAACTGCACCACCAGCCACCACAACTGCACCACCAGCCACCACAACGACACCACCAGCTACCACAACTACTGCACCACCAGCCACCACACTACTGCACCACCAGCCACCACAACTGCACCACCAGCCACCACAACTGCACCACCAGCCACCACAACTTCACCACCAGCTACCACAACTGCACCACCAGCCACCACAACTGCACCACCAGCCACCACAACTGCACCACCAGCCACCACAACTTCACCACCAGCCACCACAGCTTCACCACCAGCCACCACAACTGCACAAACAGCCACCACAACTGCACCACCAGCCACCACAACTGCACCACCAGCCACCACAACTTCACCACCAGCCACCACAACTACTGCACCACCAGCCACCACAACTTCACCACCAGCCACCACAACTGCACCACCAGCCACCACAACTGCACCACCAGCCACCACAACTGCACCACTAGCCACCACAACTGCACCACCAGCCACCACAACTTCACCACCAGCCACCACAACTTCACCGCCAGCCACCACAACTGCACCAGCAGCCACCACAACTGCACCACCAGCCACCACATCTTCACCACCAGCCACCACAACTACACCACCAGCCACAACTACTGCACCACCAGCCACCACAACTGCACCACCAGCCACCACAACTGCACCACCAGCCACCACAACTACTGCACCACCAGCCACCACAACTGCACCACCAGCCACCACAACTACTGTACACCAGCCACCACAACTTCACACCAGCACCACAACTTCTGCACCACCAGCCACCACAACTGCACACCAGCCACCACAACTTCACCACCAGCCACCACAACTACTGCACCACCAGCCACCACAACTACTGCACCACCAGCCACCACAACTGCACCACCAGCCACCACAACTGCACCACCAGCCACCACAACTTCACCACCAGCCACCACAACTACTGCACCACCAGCCACCACAACTGCACCACCAGCCACCACAACTACCACACCACCAGTCACCACAACTACCGCACCACCAGCCACCACAACTGCACCACCAGCCACCACAACTGCACCACCAGCCACCACAACTACCACACCACAAGCCACCACAACTACTACACCACTAGCCACCACAACTACCGCACCACCAGCCACCACAACAACTACACCAGCCACGACAGCAGCACCGACAGTCACTACAACCACTGCTCTGCCAGACACCACAACTACTGCACAACCAGGCACTACAATAACCGCACAACCAGCTACCACAACCACTTCTAGACCAGCAACAACAACTACTGCACAACCAGTCACCACAACTACCGCACAACCAGCCACTACAATTACCATAACTTACACTGACCCCCCACTGTTGGACATGTGTTTCAGTGCCAGCAATCCAGCAGGTTAGTGACTGGTATAATGATTCCGAAATACTTACATTATGAATGAAATACATGATATATATATATATATATATATATATTTATATATACTAACAATGTTTATATATACACATATATGTGTGTGCTGTATATATATATATATATATATATATATATATATATATGTGTGTGTATGTATATATTCGTATATGTATATATGTATATATATGCATATATAAAGGTATGCATACACACGCGCTCGTGTGTGTGATACTTTGTTCATAATAATATGTACATATATGTAAGTATGTGTGTATGTGTTTATTTATATGTGTATGTATATATTTGGATACGTTTTTATAAGGTTTTTTGTAATTTCTCTCACTTGGACAGAAAATGAAGTGTGGTTAACCACAGGAGGAATTGACAGTTTCACTTCTTCAAATTATCCATCGAATTATGGTAGTGCAGACGATAAGGAATGGATCTTTTGTGTGAGTCTCACCTTTTCCTTATTGCGATCGTTATGTTTATTTCTCTCTTAGATATAATCTATTTTATCGATATTATTAGCATTCCTTTTGTTCGACAATCATAATGATTATTATTAATCTGCATCATTCTTTTTTCTTGGTAATACATTACCATATTGAATATTTTTCATTATGATTATTATGATCACTACTACTATTAGCATAATATCATCATGCCATTATTTCATGCTAAATTCTTTGGTTATTAGTGATCATTTATAAATATATATATATATATATATATATATATATATATATATCTACATAGACATATATATGTTTGTGTGAATAGATAATGTATATATATACATAGACATATATGTGTGCATATATAATATATATGTGTACATATAAATGTATATGTATATACATATTTATACATATGTATATATGTATTTATATACATATATATATATATATATATATATATATATATATATATATATATATATGCGTGTGTATGTGTGTGTGTGTGTGTGTGTGTGCATGCATGTATAGATACTATATATATATATACATATACACCTCTGTAGATATATGTATATAATATTTATATACGTATATATACATGTGTATATATATGTATAGATATATATATTACGTATGCTCACACACACAAGTGTATATGCATATATATATGTATATATATATATATATATACATATATATACATATGTGTGTGCGCATACATACTATATACACACACATATATGCATATATATATTACAATAAAAATACACATAGAAATAATTTACATGATCTCTTATTCTTTCAGGCCGTTAATTCAGCAGACAGGATAATGATCACCTGCAGCGACTTCCAGGTCGGAGGCTTCTTTTTTGGCTGCACGGATGACAAGTTACTCATCACCAACACCGAGACATCAATTAGGTGATATGACCTGAATAATACTTCTCTCTCTTTCCAAGTCGTTTTTTTTTTTTTTTTTTTTTTTTTTTTTTGCCTTTTGTTGTTCTTTTGTATTATATGATCTATAAAAAGCTGATAGATATATTATTATCTACTTAGCGAATTTTGCTCAACGAATGGACCGCAACTTGTGAAGACGACTTCACGAGGAACCAAAGTCACCTTTACGACCTCGACGTCAAACATTTACAAGGGTTTCACCTGCACTGCCCAAGCTGTGAGGAAAACCGACTGCAATAGCGCCACCGACCGAGCAAGTAGGAGAACTTTCCCTCAATCCTTTTTGATTAAGTCAAGATTCAATATATTGAATACATCTCTCTCTTTATCTCTCTCTCAGGTTATGAGGTTTGGTTAGCGAATGGAATTAGTGAGACTTTCACATCTCCGAACCATCCATCCAATTATGGCAGCGGAGACAGCAAGAGATGGGTTTTCTGTGTGAGTATCTTTAACTTGCAACATAAAAAATAAGTAAACACTTTAAGAAATACTTTATCTTACTAGCTACATTTGTGTTATCATCACTGCTGCTATCAAAACTGCATTAATTATCACCAAAGATTCTAATTATGTTACCTTGCGCTCCTCCATGCAGGCCGTTGACTCAAACGACCACATCCAGATATCGTGTAGCGACTTTAATGTTGGTGGCTTCTTCTTTGACTGCACGGACGACACATTCACCATTTCCAACATTGACTCCAATAGGCAAGTAATTCAGAATTAGTTCGTGTAGATTCTATTGAACAGTCTGCATGTAAGCTTTTCCTTAGTTGACAAGTTCTTCAAGGAAGCGTAGTCACACGCGAATTAAAGTACTATTCTTTTCCAGTAACAGCAGATTTTGTTCAACAAATGCACCAAAATTCGTGGATTCTACTGAACGCGACACCGTGGTTACTCTGTCCACCGGATCAGCATTTGGTTCTCCAGGTTTCAGTTGCACAGCCACGGCGCTGAAAACCCTGTGTCAGGACCCTATTAACAGAGATCGTGAGTTTAAATGGAACAATATTGGATCTTTAAGGTTTTTTTTTATGATAATGAATCTATATTTATTTCATACGTCATCTAGATCAATGGCCCCGACATTTTTACCCTCGCGACCGATCTGACATTAGCCATTCTATTTTATTTGTTATTACTATTATTGATCTGTTATTAAACTAATGGTAAGGCAGTTTTCCTTGTAGGCATTTCTTCATATCATATTTTTGATATGAACACTGATGTACGCCTGACAGTCTGGCCAACGATATTTCTTTCACAAGCTTTCGCAACCCCACTGCTAACCGTCCGCGATTCCGTTTGAGGTTCAGACCTACCCGTTGGAGACCACTACTTTAACCACTAAGCATGTAAAGGGAAACGTTTGGGAACTGGGCATATGAACTAGACGTGACATGTACGTAGAGTCGAGTTGACGGATAGGCGGGCGTGTTTACGTTACCTTGCACTCATTTACTTAACTTGCCTTACCCGGTACTAACCTTACTTATCTGTCGCTTACTATACACACAGAGTATTTGCATACTTGAATTGTTCGCTCACTTATTTAGTCAGCCCTCACACTTTATTTATCTGGCGTTTGCTTAATCACTTACCGCTCATCTTATTTACCCAGTGTTCATTTACTTGTCAGTGCTCACTTGACTACTTTCCTTGGCACTCACTCCCGTTACCTACCTTATTTACCTGGCACACACTTTTACATAACTTGGAACACCCTTATCCCACTTAACGGACACTTAAAAGTACTCACTTCGTTTTCCTATACTATTTCGTTTACATATCTGGGACTCACTTTACTTACCTAGCACTCGCATGCTCTAATTAGCACTCATATACTCTACTTACCTAGCACTCGCATGCTCTAATTAGCACTCATATACTCTACTTACCTAGCACTCGCATACTCTACTTATCTAGCCCTCATGTACGCTACTTACTTAGTACTCCCGTACTCTACTTACCTAGTAGTCCCATACTCTACTTACCTAGCACTCATGTACTCTACTTACCTAGCACTTGAGCAATTTACTTACCTAGCACTCGCTTATTCTACTTACCTAGCACTTGTATACTCTACTTACCTAGCACTCCCATACTCTACTTATCTAGTAGTCCCATACGCTACTTACCTAGCACTCATTTACTCTACTTACCAAGCACTCATGTACTCTACTTACCTAGCACTTGAGTACTCTACTTACCTAGCATTCGCTTACTCTACTTACCTAGCACTCGTGTACTCTACTTACCTAGCACTCCCGTACTCTACTTAGCATTCATGCACTCTACTTACCCAGCACTCACATGTTCTACCTGGCTTAGCTTAGTTACACATACTCATTCGGTAAACAATTTTCTTACTTAAGCGGAGTTTACGTACTTCGCACATACCTTAATTACCTTGTACTTTTTTTTCTTGTTTTGCACTCACTCACCTTAATAGGTGGCCACATTGCCCACCTCACTTACCTGACACTCGTTTCCCTCACCTGGTAATCGTGTATTTTACTAACACATTATCAAGTTTACTTACCTTTCCTTTAATAAATGTATATATATATATATGTATACATAAATATACACATACACATATTTACATATATACTTATATGGACACATGGATACATATACAATATGTAAATATAATAGCTCCAATGTTTTAACAATAAAATAATATAATTAAAACGTGTCTGTGAGCAGCAAATGAGATATGGTTGATAAACGGGCAAGTGGAGTCGTTCTCTTCCCCGGGTTACCCCTCATCGAACTATGGAAGTGGAGATAGCAAGGAATGGAGGTTCTGCGTGAGTGTCACTTTATGTAGCTCTTTTGAACAGCGGTGGTGTAATTGCAAGAAATAATCAACAGATCAATTACAATATAAATAAATTCAATCCCGAACCACCCCGACACAGGCGGTCGACAGCATTGATAGGATAGAGGTGTCCTGTGATTCCTTCCAAGTTGGAGCGTCTTTTTTCGGCTGTTTGGACGATATCCTCACCATCTCCAACGTCGATTCGGAAAGCGAGTGAGTGTCTGCATGCTGACGATGATTTAATCATCCTCGTTGTAGAGGGAAAGTTGACAAGGGATTCGCTTTTCTTTTCAATAACAATCAAAGGAAATTGGGCTTGCATGTAATTCAATAACCCATGTTATTTGATATACAAAAATATTTTATTTTTGTACACACAATTTTAATCGCAAGCATTATACACACACACACACACACATACATATAAATATATCAATATAAGTCTTCGTATCAGTATGTATGTGTAAATAAAGGCCTAGATGTGTTTGTATTCGTGATAAATTATATCTCGTAGATTCTGCGGGATCGCTGGACCACAGGCCGTGAAGACAAGTGAGAGAGGAACCAGCATCAAGTTAGACGTTTCAACTGGCAGTATCTACGACGGATTTAGCTGCACCACTAAAGCCGTAAGAGATGTGATATGCATGGACCCTCTCAAACCAGCTGGTAATTAAAAAAAAAAAAAAAAAAAAAATACATTTCCATTATATGTATATCGTAAAAATATATTTTTGCTGTTTTTGTTGGGAAAATAAGTTTTGATTCCATGATACTACAAGGAAAAAAAAATAAGAGTTCTTACTTGCATGAATGATTTTGTTAACTCTATAAAACAGCAAACGAAGTATGGCTAGCGAGTGGAAGTAGCAGCATCTTCACTTCTCCAAATTATCCGTCAAATTACGGCAGCGGAGATAGCACAAATTGGATATTCTGCGTAGGTTCTGCCCCTGAGTTTTGTGTAATGGGACTATTTTTATCATATGGAATCAGCAATGTCTGTGTCTCGTATACTGGTGACATTTGGAATTTCCTTTGATTACTACTTTGTTCCACCATCCTTCTTTTGATTCATCATTGTTTCTACACTGAGAACATTCTTCATTCCATAGGCCATTCAGGATTCTGAGAAGATATCAATAAGCTGTAGCGACTTCACTGTCGGAGGAAAGTTCATTTTTTGCCTGGACGACATGGTGACCATCTCCAACACCGATTCAGGAGTGGGGTGAGCAGTTCCTGGTTACAGCAATGGCAATGTATATTAATTCTATCATTAAGTTAACCCATTCGTGACGGGGAAAATGAAAAAAGAAATGGGGAAAATGCTATGCTCATTTTTTATATTTTTGTGAAATGTCCCTACACATAGATGGCTCTGCCTTACCTACTTTCACCTTTCCTTGAATTGGCGGGGAAATGTATTTTTACTAGTGCTATGAATATCGATGGTGTTATTTTTATCATAAACATTATAATTACTATAATGTTATAAACAATAGCAATAGCAAAATAAGATAACATAAAATATTTTCGTAAATTAAAGAAAAAATTAAACGGGCGAGACAGGCAGTACTTGTAATTGGCTCATTGGTGATTCAGTACAAGTGTAGCCATCTATGTCGCGAATTGGAGAACCGCTCTTTTTCTATTCCAATATTTTGATATTTTTCCTTTAATGCAATTATGTCAAAAGGTCACAAAAAAGAAAAAAAAAAAGAAGAAAGAATACCAAACGGAAGAACCATTAGCAACTGGCATGTTATTTATGAACATATATTAGGACGGTCATGGAATAGTACACAATTTGATGACAATACTAATTAATTATTCTTTCATATCAAGCTTTTCTTTATAATCCGTAACCTAATAATGCTACTACAAAAGTATGAAAGCTTACTAAAGTTATCAATATATAGAAACTTCCTCAATGTAGATATAGCTATTATTTTTATTATATCATAGAAAAAAAATGGGACTATTCAGTTACGTTAAAAATAAAAACAAAATGGTTTTAACCACGCTTCTAATTGTTTTCCTAGTCTTACTTCAACATGTACTACTTATATAACCATAAATTTCAAAAAAAAATAGGTGAATTGGCCCTCAAATGATCAACAGAAGAGAGTAGTGACATTTGGAAAGGGTTAGGTTGAAACAACAATGATTTAACAGATTCATAACTGTGTTTTCGTCCACTTTTTGCAGTCCATTCTGTGGGACAGACGGACCTAATTCTGTGGTGACAACTCAGCGAGGAACGACTGTCAGCTTGTCCGTCTCACCTGCATTCCACTACAAAGGATTCAGCTGCACCGCGACGGCTGTCAATCAGTAGTTAACATGTATGGTTAACACACAGTCAGCTTCAGCAGGAACAATGTCTCCGTCATATTAGTTCTTCAGATTATATTTTGTTAGTATTCAGTCATTTCATTAACAAATCTGTCAAAGATCCTACCAGGTAATAAACCCCAATTTGGAAAGAAACTGCAGGAAATTAGTAAAGTACCTCATAAATACTTTGAATAAAATAAAGAGATTAACAACAAATCTTACAAAATGTCTATATATATATATATATATAAAACCATCAAAATCAATCTGAACTGTAATGTCTATTACGAAATGTTCAAATATGACAACGATATAAATACCGAATTATTTAACAGATCTTTATGAAGACATTCACCAAAATAACCGATTTGTTATTACTTTATTCATTAAAGGTTTCCCAGAAAGTTATATGTGCATTTTATTATCCTCTCGTATCGTTATTTAGTGTGTTTTAGGATTCATTTATATAAAATATAGAATACAGCGATTAGTTTATTCGTATTATGCATACTTTGGTATGCAAGTTCTAAACCTCTTGATTTCTGTGGATTATTTTCTTTGATGTGCTTATGTCATGAAATTATTTCCGTTTTCTTTGAAGCTAAAGGTTGTCATGCGAGAACCTAAAATCCTTGTTTTATATTTTGTATTTTGTGGAGTATTCTCACCGTATGATGTTTTCTAAGGGTTGAAATGTGGATTCTGGTATGGAATTTATACGAGCCTGCATTGCTGTAGAAATAAATTGTGTGTGTATAGAAACGAAGGAAATGATAGCGTGGTTTAGAGTTTCGTGTGACTCTGTCTCTTTGTGATGGCCGAGACATGAATGCTTTAGACATCGTGGCTGCTCCTTAAATTCTGGTGGTTTTCAAGGGTACTTGAGGAAATACAACCACCAGTCTGTGCTCTACACGACGATAGAGACTCTAAGCGTTCTTAGATAGTTGGAGTAATCAATGTTAACCGGTATGTTTCGAATAGTTATACTTTAGAGTGTTGTGCTGCTGAACATGTGACCTGTTTGAGACAATCCTTTTAATGGTGATATCAATGAAGGTTTGATGTAGCATTAAATATTATCATTATTGTGCTGTAGGCTGTGTAGTGCTTTTCGGCAGGCGATGGAAAGTTGGTAAATGGCCTTTAGACGATAATATGGGTGAGAGTCAAGTGTTAATTTATGTTTATTCTTTGATTTGACAGTCAGTACCTCTGGCTAAGTTTATGTAATGTACCAAGATGATTATATTGATTTATTATTGATTAATATTTGTGTAACTGCTGCAGCGCCATTATGTAGACACTTTATGTTAATTTACATTTATTTTGCTTGCAGCAAAATTGTTGTTGTTCTTCACGGTTCTTCGCTGTTCTTGTTATCTGTGAGAAATAAAAGCATAAGAGTGAAGACTGAATTTACCAACTTTATAAAGAATTCATAAAGGGTTCTTACATAAAATGAAATGCGGTCAGTTGCGCAAATGTTCTGAAAATAGATAATAGGGAAAATCAAAGATGGCGAAGAATTTTGATGAAACAGATTATGGGAGTACTTGGAAATGAAGCCCATTCCTTATTGAAGTCATGAAGATGACCTACTTTCTTAATGAAAGTATGCTCATTCCAAACAAATGCATTAATAATCATAACACGGTGTCACGGAAAACAATGGAACACAAGGCTGAAATAGGGCTTTCCCATGTGGAAATTTCCTCCAGTTGGTTTTCCAGGTCATAGAATCCTTCCACTCGAGAAAGCTCTTTAGATAAAGTGGGTAATACCACCTGTACTACTGACTGATGTTATCAACAGATCATACTTACATTAGTAGCGTGTCAGTTCAGTTCATAAATGTCAGAAAAAATCGGTAATAGATTAAAGAATAGGGAAGAGAGTGAAGGCAAAACACATATGAATTTACGTATATATTCAGTAAGATTTGTGGCAATAGATAGTAATAATGGTAACAAGAATGATTATGTAATAATATGAATAAATGATGAAAATGGTGGCATTAACAGTAATGATAATGATAGTTATAATACTTGTAATAATGATAATGATAATAATAAGGCTAATTAAGTAAATAATTATAATCATAATTATTATGATAATAATGATAATAATAAAAACTGTAATAATAATAATGATAATGATAACAATAACAACAGTAATACCAATAACTGTGACTAACAAGATCATGATTATAATAATGGTGAAAACAGCAATGATAATAATAATGGTGATAATAGTAATGATAATAATAATGATAATAACAGAATAGATAATAGTGATGATAACAAATCTTCCTGTACATGTATGTAAATTCATTTGTGTTTTACTTTTACTTTCTTAAGTTTTCTTTTCGTATTATTTTATCGGCAATACCCCTTTTATTAAAATTCTCGCTTATTTAGATCCCACGCCTGCTCTTTCACCTTTTACTACCGATTTTTTTTTTTTTTTTTTTATGCTACAGCTGTTTTTTTCGGCTGTCTCTATTACTGTTGTTGCTGCGTTCATTTTTTTTTTTTTTTTTTTTTTTTTTTTTTTTTTTTTTTATGCTACAGCTGTTTTTTTCGGCTGTCTCTATTACTGTTGTTGCTGCGTTCATTTTTTTTTTTTTTTATGCTACAGCTGTTTTTTTCGGCTGTCTCTATTACTGTTGTTGCTGCGTTCATTTTTTTTTTTTTTTTTTATGCTACAGCTGTTTTTTTCGGCTGTCTCTATTACTGTTGTTGCTGCGTTCATTTTTTTTTTTTTTTATGCTACAGCTGTTTTTTTCGGCTGTCTCTATTACTGTTGTTGCTGCGTTCATTTTTTTTTTTTTTTATGCTACAGCTGTTTTTTTCGGCTGTCTCTATTACTGTTGTTGCTGCGTTCATTTTTTTTTTTTTTTTTTTTTATGCTACAGCTGTTTTTTTCGGCTGTCTCTATTACTGTTGTTGCTGCGTTCATTTTTTTTTTTTTTTTTTATGCTACAGCTGTTTTTTTCGGCTGTCTCTATTACTGTTGTTGCTGCGTTCATTTTTTTTTTTTTTTTTTTTTTTTTTTTTTTTTTTTTTTTTTATGCTACAGCTGTTTTTTTCGGCTGTCTCTATTACTGTTGTTGCTGCGTTCATTTTTTTTTTTTTTTATGCTACAGCTGTTTTTTTCGGCTGTCTCTATTACTGTTGTTGCTGCGTTCATTTTTTTTTTTTTTTTTTATGCTACAGCTGTTTTTTTCGGCTGTCTCTATTACTGTTGTTGCTGCGTTCATTTTTTTTTTTTTTTATGCTACAGCTGTTTTTTTCGGCTGTCTCTATTACTGTTGTTGCTGCGTTCATTTTTTTTTTTTTTTATGCTACAGCTGTTTTTTTCGGCTGTCTCTATTACTGTTGTTGCTGCGTTCATTTTTTTT
>NC_061855.1:27639651-27654651 GCF_019202785.1 Penaeus chinensis | reverse complement strand
TATCTTTATTAACATTATTATTATCACTATCATTACTGTTATAATTGTCGTTACTCCAATGGGATATTATCATTGCCATTATTATCTCAAACACTGATAATTTATAAGTATCACTGTAATCAATGTTTGTGTACTGACTTCTTTTTTATTTTTTCCCTTCTTATAGTGTGTGATTATGATCACCATTACCATGTATATTTTTTTTTTATTCACATTCTTAATCATAACAATTTCCATTATTTACCATTGATTATGTTAGTAGTATAGTTATTATTATCAATCTTATCATCACCATTATTATAACTATTAATATTTCTATCATCTTTATTATTGTTGTTGATGCTGCTGCTGTTGCTATTGTTTTAATATCATTCATCAGAGATATGATAAAATAGAATAATAACTACAGATTAGTGATTAATGAGGGATGACTTGTGACTGATTATCACTTATATCCTATTCATGATGATAATAACAATGATATTGACCCACCCCCTAAAGTTTTACAATAATTTATAATTTATGTTTTTTAAATTGAATATAAAAAATGATTTTAAAAATCATAGGGTCACTTGTATCATTCTGTCTTCGCCACTTCCTTTGAACCTTTGGTGAGAGCCTTGAAACTATGAGCCATCCACACCAGCGCCGACAGAGTAAAATAAGCCACCAGACAAGTATCCAAGAATGTACTCTTTGAGATGGGCGTACCACGGGCGTAGACTACAAAGGCGGCGCAACGGACGGTCTCGACGAGGGGCGCCCACCGCCAGCCGTCGTACAGGGCCCCGATGAGTCCGACGGAGAGCAGAATGAAGGTTGACATCAGGAGGACGCTTAACCACGAGGACGTCTGACGGAGACATGACAGCGGTAACAGAGAATGAACATCCCGTCTGTTTATATGCATTTACAATAAGTCCGGAAGAGTGAGTTAACTCTGGATGGGCGTTCGAACTAAACCGAATTCGTTTCTAACCACGCTAATCGTACATATATATAGACATACTAACCGATAATTTTGCTATGAGGACCTGTTGCAGAAAGAGCGCAAGGAAGTACTGCAGCACAACATAGACTTCTTGCCATATGGGGAGTCGAGGGTCGTACTTGGCCCTATTCGCCTGGACGTCTGAAGAAGCGCTGGGATCACCCAAGCGAGGGGTGCCAGGGTGCCAACCGGGGCCATTGAAAAGAACTTTTATCGTGTCTACCCAAGTGTTCATGTTCTTTGCCTTTTTGAAGACTTCAGAATAATAGTACACCTACGGATTAGATACATAGATTGTTTAATATGTTCCTTTCTCTAAGTTGACGATCATCTGTTATTATTATTATTACTAAAACTATTGTTCTTGTTATCAACCTCATCATTATTGTTAATAGCATCACTATGTACATAAAACAAATATCATCATATCGGTAGCATATACCTGAAGCCAAATAACATTAAGGGACTGAGGCTGGTCGACCTAACCCGTAGACTATCTTCTCGTCTTCTCGCTCTTCTGCAAAGGTTCCAAAGAGTCGATCCCAGATGACCAGCACTCCGCCGTAGTTCTTGTCTAAACAATATTTGTTGGCTCCTGATGTGAGGAAATTTGCGGGAGACGTGAGTATTAAATATCAAAATGAGACATTATTTGTCGGTCTGTTTATTTCAGATTTTTTTTTTTTTTTTTTTTTTTTTTTTTTTTTTTTTTGCTTGTCGAACTTTCTTGCCTCACAACCAGTTATCTCTCTTTCATTCTGTCTCTCTCTCTCTCTCACTCCCTTTCTTCAACTTTACCCTCTATTTCTCCCTGTCACCCTCTCCTTCCCTTCCTTTACCCTTCCTCCCACTCTGACGAAAACCCAACCCTACTTTACCCTTTCCATACCCACCGTGATGAACCCTATGGTGTGAAGGCGTGTTGAGCACCCACTCCAACGGCCCAAGCTTCCCAACCGTTTCCGTGTGAATCCAAAACTGGTAGAGGAGATTAAACTGGATATGAACGAGCAGGGCAGGAAGCGGGATGCCCAGAAGAGCGAGAGGGTTGTAGAAGACGACCCAGAAGGTTCGCTGGAAGATGGACTGGCGTAGGGCGGTGGAGAGGTTGAATTCTTGGGACGAATGGTGCACTTGGTGAGCCGCCCAACCGAGGCTCGTTTCTGGGGGAAAGTGCTTGGTGACCTTAGATGTCTAGCCCATTTATTTGTTTTAACCATCAGCCATTTTTAGGGGGCTGAGATGGAGGGAGTAGTGGTGCGAGAAATAGATAGACAGCCCGATAAGCTGGTAGAGGTATGGATAAGTGTGAAGCTAATAAGTGGATAGGTCAGCCTTATCTAAATGACTTATGATCACATAGGCTCAGAAAAAAATAAGAGGAATTATCAATCTTAATTGACGAGAAGCAACGCAGTTCATTGCTCTTAATATCTCGAATACTGTTATGAGCATCAAAATCGCCCGTTTACAGACCGAAATTACTCAATACAATATATATATATATTTTGTTTAAGTATGATGAATAATTCCACCAACTCTGAAGACCAACGAACCATGAGTCGCGCGGTGAAACCAATAGAACGCAAAGTCCACTCCAACGGCAGCCGTAAACCACGTGACAGGCGAGTCCTAGTCTAGATCAACCACTCTGTACCGATAAAGCCAGTCATATGCGAAGAGCTCAGCACCTCGGGATAATATTCTGAAAAGGGAAGTGTGTGTATGCGAGAAAAAGGTAAATGGTAATTTATTATTATGATAATATTACTATTATAATTACTGTTAATATCTTTAATATTATTATTATTAGTGTTATTATAGTTGTTTTTATCATCATCATCATTATCATTATCCTCACAGTTATTATCTTTATTGTTATTGTGACTGATATTATCATCCTTATTATCATTATCATTCTTATCATTACTATTAATCTTTCAATATCAATATTATTGTTATAATTATTATTATCATTATGACTATTTCCATCGTTGTCATTACCATTACCATTATCATTATCGCTATTATTATTATTATTATCATTCTTGCGGTTGTTGACATTATTATACCAAATATTACTATAACTGGCATTAATGATATTATCATGATAACAGTAACGGTGATGATAACTATAATAACGATAAGGAGTAGCGATACTGATACTGATAATGATAATGCCTATAATTAGAGTAAGCCGTGTACATTTATTTTACGTACTTGCTGGTTTCATAGACGAGCCCATGTCCTGAAGATGTAATTGCGTCATTGATGCGAGCCTTTTTACCCTGGCGCCAGAGGAGAGCCCACTCCAGGGCAAGCAGCGCTACGAAGAGAGGAAGAGCCTGGAACATGGAAGGTATTTTAGGTGATGAAGACTTACTACCAGGATTATAATTCTATTATATACCTATGCATATATATAATGCTGATTTTGTCCTTACAAACACACACGCATTCATACAAAAATGCACGCACGCACACACACATACACACACATGCGCACGCACACATGCACACAATCACACACACACACACACACACACACACACACACACACACACATATATATATATATATATGTATATATATATATATATATATATATATATATATTTCTGTGTGTGTTTGTGTACACACGCATGTGTGGGTGTGTGTGTGTGTGTGTGTAGCGTCAGGTGCACGGGAACCCAGAGGACTTGGTGACACCAATTATAGATTGCTTTTTAATTAAGGTAGATAGGTCTTCTACTGTGGCTTCCACACCTCAACTCCTGCTTATTTGCGTGTGGGAACACGCATATATACGTGTGTACGAAATACAAATACAAGAGTGTATGCAGAAAGACAGAACGTGCATGTATGAGTGTGTGAAGTACATGTATAACGGATTGATAAGCAAGTTTAAACGAGAGGACGCGCAAACGAGCACACCTCGCATACGCGAGTCTCGGATATTCCTAGCCGTAATTAGAATGCTCTTAATTCACAATTCGCTTTCCCTTTCAATGTCTGTCACTTCTTACTTTTCTATTATCTTCAGTTAACCAAAATCCTCTCAGTTACGGGGAACCACGACGAAAGGCTTAGAATCCCCGTGGTTTTCTCTTAATGCTTCGCCCAACATACGGTTCTGTGGACTGTGTACATTTACGTAAAAGTCCCTCTTCTATTGTTCACTACAAACGTTTGTATCACATTTCTCATGTAACGGTCTTAAACTGTAGCCACCATATAGGGTAGTTATTATTAGGGGGGGGGGGGTATGCATGCCTCTGTTCTGGTTTGTTGGTAAACAACTCCTCAGGTATGGGAACCTTGTTTACTTGAATTATATGCGTTATTTTAGTATTCTGATTTTAATATTATATGTACTTTAACTGTTTAAGGTCTCACTGTCTTTCCATTAAAAAATAGTATTTCAAAGTTAAAGACTGTTAATTTATTTCATTTGTTATTGTTATTACTGAGGGTCTTTATCCTTATGTTTCGTTTTTCGTTACTTATCGGTTCTCTGTCTAGTTCCTTTTCTTTACCTTTACAGGTGTGTATTTTATTAAGGGCAAGAGTTAAAGAGAGTCCCCTTTGAAATCTCCGTACATTAAGCAAATTAAAATATTTTCATCCTCCATATTATTTCCAGATCACCGATGCTTTTAATTTTACACGTGGTGTTTCATTTACTTTCCTTTACCGTTGCAATACTTATCACCGTTTGACGAGGAACTCATTAAAACACTAATAAAGGTTTAAATCAGGAAAACATATGTTCAAGTAAAATAGTAAATGAGTGAACCGTGGGGCTCGGGGGTACTTGGGCATCAAGAACTACATAAAGCCAGGAATCATTTAAAATCACACACACAAAAGATAATAATAATAAAAAAAGAACAAAATATAAAATAACCGAAGGCACTGGGATCTCCTAATAATGATCTAACAATGTCAGCCTGCCCACTACGACCTGTCTACCACTTAACGACCACTTAACTCCGATCCGCTGAACCTTGAGCGGTATCCACGAAAGTTCTCAGACAGTTTTGAGACGATTCTCAGAATAAACTCATTTCTTCACGAATTTGAAGGTATTTATTAGTCACAATAGTTAGCAGAAGGCGTTGTCACGGCCCGGCTCTTCATTAATCATGTTTGTTTCCTGAATATGTGTATTTATATGTGTAACGCTTGCACATTAGATTAGAAAAAACACATCTGCATACATTTGAAGGTATTTTTGAACCTGAAATAAATTGATGAGCGCAAATGAGCGAGATAGGCAATCGAAGGCCATATGCCACGTGGTCACTTATATTATTTGATGTATGTCAGATTTATTTACTGACTGCATTAGTATAATAACTAAACCATATATACGCTGTTTTGAATAATATAAAATTGTTAATTTAATCTATCTATTTGTTGATATTTTTATATGTGGCAGCGCGCCGGCCTGAGGCACTTTTGAGACAGTCTCAAATTTCAGCCTCAGAATCGTCTCAAAACTGTTTACGAACTTTCGGGCCTCCTTGCTCCAACCACGCCCTCAAGCAGAAAACACGACCATCTCCATGTAAGGTGACCCGATAAACTTTGACCCCGCTTATTTCCTTGTCCGATGGTTCTCCTACGGTGTTTCAAATATAAGAGTGAAACTTGATACAAGGGAATCCCTGAACGTAAAAAAAAAAAACTATTTATATTAAATTAATTATAAAATGTAGGAATTGATAAAAATAAAATGCTATGAAGCAAAAAAAAACTAACGAAAATATCAATCTGAGAATAGAGACTGAGTAAATGGAATATATAAAAACATCAAACGGCTATGGAATTGCATCAGAAAAATAAATGGATAAAACAGTTCAAAACGAATCCTCCTAAATTAAAATAGTACCCCATGAATATCATTTTCTTTAATGTAGACTCCATGCTCTAAACAGTAGCGGTAACTATTATCCCGGGGCTTTCACAACATTCGTTTTAACCCATTGCCGAGGGTAATGACGTATATGTGTATGCCATGCCCACTGTGAGTTTAATTGTTTAATTGCTTTTACTCATAGATGGCTACACTTGTACTACGTCACCAAAGAGCCAATTACGAGTAATGCCTGTCTCGCCAGTTTACCCTTTTCTTTCATTTACAATATTTTACGTTATCTTATTTTGCTGTTACTAATGTTTATAACAGTATAGTAATTTTAATGTTTATAATAAAAATAACACCATCGATATTCATAGCACTAGTAAAAAATACATTTTATCCTGCCAATTCAAATCAGGTAAGGTCACAGCATTTTCCCCATTTTTTATTCATCTTCCCCGACGGCATTGGGTTAATATATAAAGAGCGTTTCGCCGCGACAGGAGGTTACTTGTGGTTCAACGACGAGTTAATCGAAGAGGTGATAGTGAAAATCGGGGGGACCTGTATCTGATGACGGATCTGGCATCGATATATATATATATATATATATATATATATATAATATATAATATAATATAATATATACATACATATACATACACATACACATAAATACATACATGCATTCATATATATATACATATATATATATGAATGCATGTATGTATACATGTGTATGTGTATGTATATAATATATATGTGTGTGTGTATGTGTGTGTGTGTGTGTGTGTGTGTGTGTGTGTGTGTGTGTGTGTGTGTGTGTGTGTGTGTGTGTGTGTGTGTGTGTGAATATATATATATATATATACATATATGTGTGTGTGTGTGAATATATATATATACATATATATATATATATATATATATATATATACATACACATTCACATATTTACATACAAATGTGTGTATATATATATATATATATATATATATATATATATATATATATATGTATTTATGCACACTCACACGTTACTCATGGTAAATATGATTACGATAAAAAAATGTTACAAAATCAAACACAAGCACAAGCAAGAGTATCCAAGCGAAAGCAAAATTGCATGTTCATGTGTCAAATCTATGAACAACCAAACAATTATTTGGGAAAACTTTCTCAAAAGGCCTTACCTCATTGATGAAATTAGGAACCTCCTCTCTTTTCTCGAAGGAAGTGCTATTTGGACTCACGATATAAAATAAAGTTCCAAGACGCTGGAGTAGGGAAGGCATGATGTTTTCCGCGAATGTTAGCGCTTATTCCCTGAAATCGTAGTGCGTGTTCCGTCTTAATTCAAAACAGTAATTGGCAACTGTAGCTTCTTCTTTTTTCCTATAATATGCCATGAGCACTTTTGATATTTACGTAGCTACTATTATAATGTAGATTATTTCTATTCGTTCAATAAATGATACCAAAAAGGAATCTATAGATTTATTACGTTTACCTAATTTTAGAATCCTAAGATAATAGCACAAAAGAATGTTTAAATGGTTTTAGAATACAACCATAGCGTTGGTATAATCATTAATACAAAAAAAAAAAAAAAAAAAATAGATCCTCAAAAAGATCACGTCCAATCTAAGTTTATTTAGTTGTTTCAGTAATATTAAACGTGAACTTATCGTAAATAAGTTGCTATTCTGCGATCTACTTTATTATGCGGAGACTTACTGCGTTGTGCGGCCAGGTCCCCTTGATACTTCTATCGCACTATAGATTGATCTTACTTTCATTATCTTATCTTGGAGGACCCACGTTATCTGAAGTATTATCTAGTAACTCAGCAAAAAGCGTGACTTTCCTTTTGTGCGTAGGTAATCCAAAATTATTTCAGTAATTTGAATTTGTACTAATTTCCTTTTTGTTCTAGCAAGAAAAGAAAAAAAAAAACTAAATCCCTGTCCTTTTGCCCAGTCATGTTTATTATCTTATCAGTGAAAAATAATTCTTACCAGTACAACAAATTCCAATTAGACATGATGCATGTCGGTGCGGTCTTCTGTTGAATATATCTTATGTGTGTGAGTGTGTGTGTGTGTGTATGTGTGTGTATTTATATTTGTACATACGTATTTATATGTATATATATGTATATATATATTATATATATAAATATATATATATATATATATATAATGTGAAAAAGATCACAGATAGATTTCTCAGTCCATCTTCGCAACTTTGACAGTGGCTCTGATGACGGCCAAGCTCTGAGAGACCCACATTAAGGTCGACAGCGCAAAGTAGGCGATGAGGGTGTTGTCCAGCATAGCGATCTTGGTGACGGGCGTGACGCTGGCGTAGGCCACGTAGGCGGCACAGCGGGCGGCCTCGACCAGCGGCGCCCACCACCAGCCGTCGTACATGGCGCCGATGATTCCGATGGAGAGGAAGATGAACCCGAAGAATATCAAGACGGTCGTCATCGAGAAAGTCTGGAAAGGAAGAATAATAGGTAGAGTATTAACAAGTAGGCATGGCAATGATGCCCGACAGCAGGAGAGCACCAAAACTAATTAATTTCTCAAGCTCTTGTAAAGACATCTTACCGCACTCTGCGATATGAAGGTATTGTTGAGTATCAAGACGACTAGGAAGTGCACGACCACATACACCTCCTGCCACAGGGGAAGCTGAGGGTCGTACTTGGCCCTCGGTCGCCCGGACGTCAGGGAAGGTGTCGGGGTCGCCGAGGCGGGGCGTCCCGGGGAACCAGCCGGGTCCGTAGAAGAGGGCGCGGAGGGCGTCGCCCCAGGTGCTCATGCTCCGAGCCTTCTGGAACACTGCGCCGAAGTAGAAGAACTGGAAGACAATGATCTTGTAATGAAAGGAAGGGTGGGGAGGACTGGACGGAGAAGTATACGCACACCTACACACACTCACATGTGTGTGTGTGTGTGTCTACGTCTCTCTCACTCTCTCTCTCTCTCTCTCTCTCTCTCTCTCTCTCTCTCTCTCTCTCTTCTCTCTCTCTCTCTCTCTGTTTCTTTTAGTTTATTCATTTAATGAACTAGAACATACCTGAAGCCAAGGGACATTGAGTGACTGCGGTTGGCTGACTAATCCGTAAGCAATGGCTTCGTCTTCCCGCTCCGCCTCAAATGTTCCGTATAACCGATCCCATATTATAAGGACGCCCGCATAGTTCTTGTCTAGGCACCATTTGTTCGCTCCTGTTTGATGGTAGAAAGAAGGGAGATAACTAAAGTGAAATGTATAGTAAATGTAATGGTTAAGATGGTAATGATGATGTGATGATGATGGTGGTGATGATTTTGATGGCAACAGTGATGACGACGATGCTGATTGTCCTGGGTTAGTGTAAGTTTCCCTTAACTTGTGTATACAATGTCCATTCTCTTTCAATGATTTCGTGTGTGTGCGTGCGTGTATGCGTTCCTTGGTCGGTGACCCATTCAGCACGACCTTCACTTGGCTCCAAGTTCCGTGCCCATATACACCTTTTTCTCCACTTTTTATGAAGGTGAAACCTGACTTTAACTCGGAAGCACCTTTTCAAAACGGCTGACAAGGGTCTGTGCTCAGATTCGATATCTCGCCAGCAAACAAGTTGTCTGTGAAGACCCCTCTTCTGAACCATCCCAATGTCCCGTTTCTTGCGGATGCAGATATTGTCGTGTGTTTACATTGAATAAATTGTAAATATATTGGTGAAATGTGTCCTGCTAATATAATTATCCTGGAGAAATACCCACTCATCTAAGGATCAAACTGAACTAACAAAAAGAGGAAATACAAATAAGGCAAACCCTCAATGATGATGATGATGATGATAGTGATGGTGAGGATGATGATAGTGATGATTGATGATGGGGAAGATGACGAGGAGGACGAGGGCGATAATTATTATTAGTGCTAGAAAAAAGATAATTAGCTTTTCATTGTAGACTAACCTTTTATAAACTGAAACCAAAATATAAAACAACAACAAAAAACGATAATAAATAGGAAGCAGAGTCCATTACCGTGATGAACCCGATGATGAGACGGGGTGTTCAGAATCCACTCCAACGGCCCGCACTTCCCGACCAGCTCCGTGTGGATCCAGAACTGATACAACAGATTGAACTGCATGTGGACCAGGGCAGCCGCATGAGGAACGCCCACGAGAGCCAGAGGAAGGTGAAAGACGAAGGAGAAATAACGCTGAAGCATCGACTGACGGAGGGCAGTGGAGAGGTTGTAGTCTTCTGAGGAATGGTGGACTTGGTGGCTCGCCCAGATGAAGTTTATCTCTTGGGGAGAGAAGTGGGGGAGGCGTTGTATGTGAGAGAATTATTGTTATTATAATTCATTCATATATTTATTCATTTACGTATTAGGATATTGAGTAAAAGTAGGACGTATCATTGTCTTCATATAAAGTGGGAAATATTATTATCTAATCAAGCGTGTTTTCGTTTATTACTGACAAAAGACATCTGACAGCAAATAAAAAAAAAAAAAAAATAAAAAAAAAAAACGATTTTTTAAGCCCTATATCTAAAACGAAGAAAACATTGACCAATACAATTTGAAGTATCGAAATCCATGTGTTAAAGAATTAATCCAGTATAAAAGACTATGAAAAGGAAAATTTATACACTCAAGGATTCACACACATTACCATGAGCGGCTCGATGGAACCAGTAGTACCCGTGGTCGATCCCCAGGGCAGCCAACCACCAGGTCAAAGGGGAAGTCCAGTCCAGGTCGAAGAGACGCCACTGGTACGCCCATCCATACCCGAACAGAAGGAGGCCACGAACCAGCACCCTGTGGGAATCTCTCTGTGTATTTTGTGGATTTGAACTTTATCCTTACATGAAGAAAAAGTGTTATATGATCTTTGTTGTCTACCATATTTAATAGTTCAAGCTATTAACCATTACATGTAGAAAAAGGTACGAATCGGAACGAATATATTTACACTGTATGTGAACGATTTCGATTATATCTTCATCAGAAATACATTTATTTCTGACGAAGACATAATTGTAACCAGGCAATCAATTAAAAGATATTTATTTAAATTAAAGATATTTATTATCTTTTATATTTTTTTTATATTTGCTGCACTGAATGTGGTTCATCTCGTAGTACAGACTAGTCCTCCATGTATTACAGAGTCAGTTGATAATATATATGAGCTTGAAAAGGAGTAAAAAAGAGGAAAAGAAACAAATATAATAAATATAATAAGTATGCTTTTGAAAGAAAGTATTGAAAAAATGAAAAGCACAAATTAAAAAGATGAAATTTATTTGCCCTTGAAATATTAATAAAAAAGAAAAGAAAAGAAAAAAGCAAAAGGAAATAAAGACAAACGTAAAATAAAGAAGTGACCAACAGAAAGGTTATTTTAACATTTCATATCTCACCCTAATGCAGTCTGCAGAATTCCATGGGAGAATGAAGTGATGCAGTCGTTAAAGCGGATTGGAGGTTCCTGCTTTGCCTTCATCACCAGCCACTCTACCACCATGAGGGACATAAACGCCGGGATCGCCTGCCATGCAGTTTGAAAGGGTATTTAACACATTGCCGACGGGCATAGCATGTACGAACATGCCATAGCTTGTACGTACATACCATGTCCACTTTGAGTTTACTTGTTTAATTGTTTTTACACATAGATGGCTACACTTGTACCAGGCCACCAATAAGCCAATTACGAGTACTGCCTGTCTCGCTCGTTCACCCTTTTCATTGATCTTGTTTTCGCTCTTACTAATGTTTATAACAGTATAGTAATTATAATGTTTATAATAAAAATGACACCATCGATATTTATAGTATTAGTAAATAATACATTTTTCCCGCCAGTTCAAATCAGGTAAGGTCACAAGGTCTACTAATTGACTCCTTTGTGGCTGAGCTCTAGCAGAGCCATCTATGTGCAGAGACATTTCACAAAATTATAAAAAAAGAGCACAGCATTTTCCCTATTTTTTATTTATATTCCCCGGCGGCAATGGGTTAAGCAGAAGCACTCTCGGCTACAATTTATGGGTGTTATTCCTGTTCATTCGCGAGATGGAGTTATTAATCATTGTATTTACATTCAAGCAAATAATTCAAATAGATAGATCGAAATTTAACTGTCTCTCTGCCTCTGTCTTTGTCTGTCTGTCTGACTCTCCCTCTCTCTCTCTCTCTATGTCTCTCTCTCTCTCTGTATGTGTGTGTGAGTATGTGTGTGTGTGTGTGTGTGGGTGTGTGCGCGCGCGCGTACACACACACACACACACATATATTTATTTATATATACATATCTGTATATAAATATGTGCACATATACATATGCATATGTATATAAATATATGCACACATACATATTCATAGGTATATGAATAAATATATATATATATATATATATATATATATATATATATATATATATACATACATTCACACATGTGCATGCATCATCTTTAGCATCTCTCTTTAAAAAAAATAAGTGATCCACAACACACCCACTTCATTAATGTAATTCGGAACATCTTCAGACCGCTGGAAAGTCGTGCTGTTCCGATCAACCAGATAGAAAAGGCCTCCAATGCGTTGAAATCCGTCTATCATCTTCAGAAGTCAATTAGGTATCCGGTGAACTTGTTAAGCGGGTGAAGGCGTTTCCTCCGTGATAGAACCAGCAGCACGTAAGAACAACTGTGTCATTTACTAAACTTAGGGTGGATATTCCGTTATCTGAGATCTATGGCTTGTTTCAAGGTCGTTTTTAATCTATATGTATTGATATCCCGTAAAAATTAGATAAGCTTGTCATCACTATACATGTGTTTGAATACATATGAATAAATATATAAATACATACATACATATATATATATATATATATATACACACACACACATATACACACACACACACACACACACATATATATATATATATGTGTGTGTGTGTGTGTGTGTGTATGTTTACAGATATGTACATATATTCATATATAATAGATATATATAGATATACAGATACGTACATGAATACATACATAAACAAATACAGCCATCTATACATATATAAATATACACACGCATATAAATATCTGTGTGTGTGTGTGTGCGCGCGCGCGCGTGTTTATAAATACAAATACATGTGCATATATGTATATATATATATATATATATATATATATATATATATATATATATATATGTGCATATATGTGTATAGATGTATATACATATATATATGTTTTTTTGTATGTGTGTATGTGTGTGTGTGTGTGTGTGTGTGTGTGTGTGTGTGTGTGTGTGTGTGTGTGTGTGTGTGTGTAAACTGCGGCCTCATATTTGTGTCATTTGATCAACACGGTATAGTGCTTAGGTATCAATGCCTGAAGCTGTCTAAAACAGCGACAGTAAAAGTAAATTTTGATTCAAGCTTCCAGAGGGGGAAAAGATGAACACTAATTGGGAATCATCTCTTCTTATATATATTTGGGTTATACGAAATAATAAATATAAGAGTTTACAAAAGCGCCATACTATAAAGGTTACAAAGTTTTCGTGCGATTTTGATTTCCATTACTGTTTACAAACGATTTTTTACAGTTGTAGACAGAATTATCTCCCTCTTTATTTGTCAAGCTGCATGCATTAATAAAACATAAACTTCATAACAAGACTTCATACCAAATAGGCATATTTAAACATAGTTGTGATGCCACGTCTGTAAGAACACAATTGTGGGAACCACATCTCTGTGACTGGCGATCTCTGCAGGCACAAGTGTTTCGTGTTTTTAGGAACAACTTTTGATAGGTGGAAGACGATCCTCTAGTTTTATACAAAAATAATATGGGGATTGCACATAAAGTCTTCTCATTTCATGCAAAATATATCAATATATTATGAGAATATATTCTGTGGAAGATATACTTTAGTAGGTTGTATTGTTCAAAGATTATGTTTTTTATCTACATAAATTGTCCCATGAAAGATTACAAGTTTACAATGGTAATATAAATCAATAGTACATTTTGAAGATTTTGGTGTTACAGAGCCTAAGCTTTTTTTTTCAGAAATGAAAATGTAGCAGGGAATTATACAATACTTTAGTGACTACAAAAAATATTTTCCAAATATTTTATAACACACAAGGCCTACCGAAATCTGAAATAATGTTTTTTCTGTTTTTGAGCACCATGAAAAAACGCGTTATCGACGTGTGGAGCGTGCCGAGAATACAACTGTATATTTCACTACCGCTGTTAAACTGTATTTAGCTCGCCCTCTTACTCCAGCTTAGCAGCCTTGACAGTGGCTTTGACGACGGCCAAACTCTGAGAAACCCACAGTAACGTCGACAGCGCAAAGTAGGCGAGGATGGCGGCGTCCAACAACGCGATGTTGGTGACTGGCATGTCACGGGCGTAAGCCACGTAGGCGGCGCAGCGGGCGGCCTCGACCAAGGGCGCCCACCACCAGCCGTCGTACATGGCGCCAATGATTCCGACAGAGACGAAGATGAACACGAAGAACATCAGGACTGTTATCCATGAGAAAGTCTGGGAAGGGAGGGGTTAGAATCGTGTTAAAAGAACTTTACTCTAGTGCTATTATAAACAGCGTGTCAACATACTCTTTTTTGTTGATGCAGAAACAAATAAAACATTCTTACCATACTCTGTGAAATGAAGATATTATGAAGAATCATGATGATGAGGAAGTGTACGACCACATACACCTCCTGCCACAGGGGAAGCTGAGGGTCGTACTTGGCCCTCGGCGCCCGGACGTCAGGGAAGGTGTCGGGGTCGCCGAGGCGGGGCGTCCCGGGGAACCAGCCGGGTCCGTAGAAGAGGGCACGGAAGGTGTCGCCCCAGGTGCTCATGCTCCGAGCCTTCTGGAACACTGCGCCGAAGTAGAAGAACTGGAAAACAAGGATTATTATTATTATCATTATTATTTTTTTTTTAGAAAACACACACGTAGAATAATGTCAACAGATCTAGAGACAATGGCATACATTATCATTCTATTTTAACTTACATATATAAATTTGTATACACATATAGGATATATATAAAATTGGACAATTACAGACATGTACAGAC
>NC_061855.1:27607151-27622151 GCF_019202785.1 Penaeus chinensis | reverse complement strand
GTCTATTTGAGCCAATGAGATTTGCAATAGATTGTCACGTGCCAATAGATATTAGCGACCAGTCTAATTGTAATAGATAATCACGTGACAATAGATACTAGCGACCAGTCTAATTGTAACAGATAATCACGTGACAATAGATACTAGCGACCAGTCTATTTGAGCCAATGAGATTTGCAATAGATAGTCACGTGCCAATAGATATAAGCGACCAGTCTAATTGTAATAGATAAGCACGTGGCAATAGATACTAGCGACCAGTCTAATTGTAATAGATAATCACGTGACAAAAGATACTAGCGACCAGTCTATTTGAGCCAATAAGCTTTGTAATAGATAATTACGTGACAATAGACACTAGCGACTAGTCTATTAGAGCCAGATTTGTAAGAGATAATCACATGATAAGAGAAATAAGTTGAAATTTTAATCCGTTCCGTTATGGCTAGGCTGTGTATAAGGTGCAAATTCGACCTTAACCGGAAAAAAAATATCATGGCAATAACGAAAACGAAGACATAGTGACGATTTATTGGTCAAGGTAAGAAATTATCGGTGCGAGATCCAGATATTTGCCCAAGGCTCAATCCTGCCGATACATACGAGGTGAACCTTTTGCGGACCAGGGGCTGGAGTTACTAAACACTCGTAACAGTTACAAGAAGTACGACCCATTTTCGAACCATTACAATCGTATATACTATCGCTGGTTATCGTAGGGGTCTATATCCTATAAGAACGGCTCGAACGACGAATCAGCGTTAGCTCGGAAAAAAATCAACCAATCACAGTGCATTGACCGCTGAACTGAAGCAGTGCTAATAAGGCTTACCAAGAACAGTTTCTTTATGAAAAATTTACATGAAATGTGATTAACCAGGATGTCTAAAATGATGTGCAATGCAATAAGGCAAATCAAGTTAAGTCATGAGACTTTAATGCCAGTAAATGTCTTTTTTTCTAGTTAGAATCAGGTGCAATAGGTCACATTCATCAGTAAAAGCCTATATTAATCTTCACTACCTTTATCAATAAACTCATAAATTCTGATATCTATATATATCTATAGCTATATCTATCTATCTATAAGTATATATGTAATGATATCATAGCACATATAAGTATATATAAATAAATACATGAATATATAAATACGTACATATATATACATATATACATATGAATACACACACACACACACACACACACACACACACACACACACACACACACACACACACATATATATATATATATATATATATATATATATATATTACATATTTGTATCTCTAGCTCTTTCTCTCTCTGTTACCCAATACTTTTATCTCTTTTTATTTTCCAAAGCATAAGTCAAAAGAATTCAATTATTATTTCATAAAGCGAGTATGATACACTACAGCAAATGTTAAAATTATCTTTTCTCATTATTTATCAGTAAGTTAATTCCTTGCTTCCATAATAATATAACATACGGGTACTAAGCGGTGTGCTTATACATTGATAACCTTTGTTATTCAATATTTATTATAATTTATTGTTCTAGAGAAAAATAGTCATACTGATGGAAATTATACATTTTCATTAAAAAAACCTTGCCTGATGAAGTGTCAGAACTCCCTTAATTCAAGATAAACTCAACTTGTTGAGTGATTTATATTAGGCCCACATTAAGTATTTCCGCGCCCTCCGCGGATCGGCAAAGGCTATCCTTATATACATTAGCCATATATATATATATATATATATATATATATATATATATATTTTTTTTTTTTTTTTTTTTTTTTTTTTTTTTTGCTATGCCTCCTAAACGTGTTGCTCTTACACATTAATTGATTTCCCCAAAGAAAAGTCACAGTTGCACAATCTTGAAGGTATTTATGAGGCTGATATGAGCGGAGGAGGGTCGCCGCGATGAGCGTTACGAGAGGTTTCGGGCCCCTGATAAGTTTTTTCGTTCGGAGGTTTGTTTACGACCTCGTATGTTTTTTGAAAAACAAAAACAAAAACGCTCGTTGCGAGAAACAAGGAAGTAGCTTGATTTACGATGTAAACAAACCTCATACGATCTCGTATGTGTTAGTAAATCCGGCACCAGGGGCTGGATTTTACCAACGCATTATACAGGATCATATGAGGTTTGTTTACATCGGAATTCAAGCTACCCTCTCGTCAAGCTACCCTCTCGTTTCTCGCAACGAGTGTATTTTCAAAACACTTACGAGGCCGTAAACACATCTCCACACGAGAGTCATTAGCGATACCCGAAACCGATCATGGCGACCCTCCTCCGCTCATATCAACCCCATAAATACCTTCAAGATTGTGCAACGGTGACTTTTCTTCTGGGAAATCAATCAATGTGTTAAGAGCAACACATTTAGGAGGCATAGCAACACACACACACAAAATAATATATGGCTAATGTAATTGAGGATAGCCTTTGCGGACCCGCGGAAATACTTAATGTGGGCCTAATATAAGTCACTCAAGTTGAGTTTATCATGAATTAAAGTAGTTCTGACACATCTTTTTTAAAGAAAATGTATAACTTCCATCAGCATGACTATTTTTCTCTAGAAAAAAAAACAAACTATAATAAATATTCACCTACATAGGTTATCAATATATAAGCATACCACTTATTACTCTAATATAACACTATTATGGAAACAAGGCATTAACTTACTCATTAATGAGAACAAATAATTTTAATGGATTTGTTGTAGTGTATCATAATCTCCTTATGAAATTATAATGAAATGCTTTTGAGTGATGTTTTAAAAAAAAAAAAAAAAAAAACTTTTTTTCCCTATAAATGAGATAAAAGTCCTGAGTAAGAGAAAGTAATAGACATATATGTGTGTAATGAATATATGTAAATATGTATATATTTGTGTGTATATGAGTGTGTATTCATATGTACATATGTATGTATGTGTATGTGTATGTATGTATATATATACATACATATATATATATATATATACATATATATATATATATATAAATGTTTATATATATTTATGTATTTATCTATATATACTTAAATGTTATGATTTTATCACATATATATAGATAGATAGAGTTATAGATATATATAGATATATATGAGTTTATTGATAAAGGTGAAGGTTAATGAAAGTGACCTATTGCACCTGACTCTGAATTAAAAAAAAAAAAAAAAAAAAAAAAAATTGCTGGCATTACAGTCTCATGCCTTTCATCTATTTGCCTTATGGAATTGAACATAATTTTGTTTAAATACATTTCATGTGAATTTTATATAAGGAAACTTATTGGTAAGCCTTAATAGCGCTGCCTCAGTTCAGTGGTTAGCGCTCTGTGATTGGTCGATATTTTTCCGAGCCAACGCTGATTGGTCGTTCGAGCCGTTCTTTTAGGAAATAAAGCCCACGATACCTAGCGATTACTAGCGCACTCGTTCAGCGTTTGAAAATGGGTCGCAACGTCGCTAGTTGAAAAATCGTTGATACTTCTCGTAACTGTTACGAGAGATAGCGATTACAAGTTTAGTAAATCCGACAAAGGCCCCTAATTACTATGAATGTGCATCGCAATAACTAAACTACTGAGTTTTATTTCGGTCATTCACTTTTATGCTTCAATGCTTGCGCCCTCCATAGCTATCGGGGCCGATACCGTTCGAAACACGACGAGAGCTTCCAGAAATCGTCCGGAAATCGGTGCTAAGCGTCATTTCCAAATTTGACAGCTACTGTTTTGTGTTACTTCCCTTATATTCTTTCTCTCTGTCTTTCCTTAGAAAAAAAATGAAAACGATTTTTCCTACAAAGCACACCAGATGCCAGAACGGTGATAAAATGATGATGATGATGATGGTGATAATGATGATGATTATGATTATGATTATGATTATGATTATGATTATGATTATGATTATGATTATGATTATGATTATGATTATGATTATGATTATGATTATGATTATGATTATGATTATGATTATGATTATGATTATGATTATGATTATGATTATGATTATGATTATGATTATGATTATGATTATGATTATGATTATGATTATGATTATGATTATGATTATGATTATGATTATGATTATGATTATGATTATGATTATGATTATGATTATGATTATGATTATGATTATGATTATGATTATGATTATGATTATGATTATGATTATGATTATGATTATGATTATGATTATGATTATGATTATGATTATGATTATGATTATGATTATGATTATGATTATGATTATGATTATGATTATGATTATGATTATGATTATGATTATGATTATGATTATGATTATGATTATGATTATGATTATGATTATGATTATGATTATGATTATGATTATGATTATGATTATGATTATGATTATGATTATGATTATGATTATGATTATGATTATGATTATGATTATGATTATGATTATGATTATGATTATGATTATGATTATGATTATGATTATGATTATGATTATGATTATGATTATGATTATGATTATGATTATGATTATGATTATGATTATGATTATGATTATGATTATGATTATGATTATGATTATGATTATGATTATGATTATGATTATGATTATGATTATGATTATGATTATGATTATGATTATGATTATGATTATGATTATGATTATGATTATGATTATGATTATGATTATGATTATGATTATGATTATGATTATGATTATGATTATGATTATGATTATGATTATGATTATGATTATGATTATGATTATGATTATGATTATGATTATGATTATGATTATGATTATGATTATGATTATGATTATGATTATGATTATGATTATGATTATGATTATGATTATGATTATGATTATGATTATGATTATGATTATGATTATGATTATGATTATGATTATGATTATGATTATGATTATGATTATGATTATGATTATGATTATGATTATGATTATGATTATGATTATGATTATGATTATGATTATGATTATGATTATGATTATGATTATGATTATGATTATGATTATGATTATGATTATGATTATGATTATGATTATGATTATGATTATGATTATGATTATGATTATGATTATGATTATGATTATGATTATGATTATGATTATGATTATGATTATGATTATGATTATGATTATGATTATGATTATGATTATGATTATGATTATGATTATGATTATGATTATGATTATGATTATGATTATGATTATGATTATGATTATGATTATGATTATGATTATGATTATGATTATGATTATGATTATGATTATGATTATGATTATGATTATGATTATGATTATGATTATGATTATGATTATGATTATGATTATGATTATGATTATGATTATGATTATGATTATGATTATGATTATGATTATGATTATGATTATGATTATGATTATGATTATGATTATGATTATGATTATGATTATGATTATGATTATGATTATGATTATGATTATGATTATGATTATGATTATGATTATGATTATGATTATGATTATGATTATGATTATGATTATGATTATGATTATGATTATGATTATGATTATGATTATGATTATGATTATGATTATGATTATGATTATGATTATGATTATGATTATGATTATGATTATGATTATGATTATGATTATGATTATGATTATGATTATGATTATGATTATGATTATGATTATGATTATGATTATGATTATGATTATGATTATGATTATGATTATGATTATGATTATGATTATGATTATGATTATGATTATGATTATGATTATGATTATGATTATGATTATGATTATGATTATGATTATGATTATGATTATGATTATGATTATGATTATGATTATGATTATGATTATGATTATGATTATGATTATGATTATGATTATGATTATGATTATGATTATGATTATGATTATGATTATGATTATGATTATGATTATGATTATGATTATGATTATGATTATGATTATGATTATGATTATGATTATGATTATGATTATGATTATGATTATGATTATGATTATGATTATGATTATGATTATGATTATGATTATGATTATGATTATGATTATGATTATGATTATGATTATGATTATGATTATGATTATGATTATGATTATGATTATGATTATGATTATGATTATGATTATGATTATGATTATGATTATGATTATGATTATGATTATGATTATGATTATGATTATGATTATGATTATGATTATGATTATGATTATGATTATGATTATGATTATGATTATGATTATGATTATGATTATGATTATGATTATGATTATGATTATGATTATGATTATGATTATGATTATGATTATGATTATGATTATGATTATGATTATGATTATGATTATGATTATGATTATGATTATGATTATGATTATGATTATGATTATGATTATGATTATGATTATGATTATGATTATGATTATGATTATGATTATGATTATGATTATGATTATGATTATGATTATGATTATGATTATGATTATGATTATGATTATGATTATGATTATGATTATGATTATGATTATGATTATGATTATGATTATGATTATGATTATGATTATGATTATGATTATGATTATGATTATGATTATGATTATGATTATGATTATGATTATGATTATGATTATGATTATGATTATGATTATGATTATGATTATGATTATGATTATGATTATGATTATGATTATGATTATGATTATGATTATGTCAGAACAGGCCGGATGCTACCCGCGTTTTCAACCTTTTCATGTATTATACTATTCAGCTCCATTGAATTCTCTTGCAACGTGCTCCAATTCTCTTGCAACATAGTCTATCCATTTTGCTTAACCTTCTTATTGTTCCTAGGTTTTGAAAATATCCAATTCAACTTTTCTTTCTGCGTGATTATATATGTATATATATATATATATATATATATATATATATATATATCTTTAATCTTCAATTTTCTCTAAGACCTGAACATCTATGCAAATACATAATCCTTTATTTCCTGCTGTTTGCTTTCTCATTTCCTGACCTTGGTTTACATATAATATCTCATTTCCGTATAATCTTAGCACCCATTTACGCCGACAAAATGTATCGTGTTACAGTTTCCTGTGACAACGCGGGCGGGCGCGCGCGTGTGTGTGTATGTGTATGCGTTTGTTTGTTTGTGTGTATGTATGTATGTGTATGTGTGTGTGTGTGTGTGTGTGTGTGTGTGTGTGTGTGTGTGTGTGTGTGTGTGTGTGTGTGTGTGTGTAAATCTACACTTCTATCACAGATAACAATATATAGCATAAACTTTAATATTAAAATGTTTTCATATCAATAGGGCCATGGATTAGAAGAACGAGGCTTACGTTTATCTTTCGCATGCCTACGTTTATAATGAACTAATTTCGATATGTGATGCACAGGCAACAATAGTCACTGTTTATATAATATAATTTAAGCTTTAGCCTTGGGCATATCCAGGCTTCCAAGAGTGTTCCATGACGAATGAGATACGGGGAAGTATCTCACACAGCTTTGTTTACAAAATGTGTTTGTATGATCAAAAGAATATTACGAAAATATATAAGTTATGTATAATCATTTTACTTATATGTACGTATAATTGAATATGAAGGCGTGAACTCATATAATTTTAAATATGATTAATAACAAATGATAAAAAGTGGCAATTTAAAAACATATAAAGGAGTGAGACGTGCGAAACCGGTGTAGATAGACGAAGGTAAAAAAAAAAACAACAACATGGGCTCGCATATTTTCAGTTGACTTCGATAGTTTTCTGTCGTTTGATTTGTAAGACGTTAATAACTAACAACTTGTATTTATTGTTATTTCATAATGTAAAATCAGTAAAACAGGGATTAATCATTTAATACAATTCAAAAATAAAATCAGATTCGTCAACTCGAGTGCAATTCCTAGAAATGAAGATGCTGTCGAGCTCTCTGCAACAGCCTAATTATTGCTGACAGCGTGGCTGTCGCGACAGGAACAGCAAAGCGAAGAACAGTTTTTTTTTTTTTTTTTTTTTTTTTTTTTTTTTTTTGCCAGCAGAAATGATATTGATTGTTAGGTATTTGAGCAGCACCAATCTACTCTCGCACCAATGTCCGTTATCGGTATTGAAGTTAGCGTTTTGTCTGGCAGTGAAGAAATTGTCGTTTTTAATGACATTGTCAGAAGATGCCACAGGGATAGATGCAGCCTTTAAAACAAAAAACAAACAAACAAAAAACAAGAACTCAAATACGAAAAACATAAAAATGCTAAGGGTTCGTGGTTTGAGAACAGAAGGATATCTGATCCCTCTACATGGTAGGTAAGATCATTAAGGTTATATGTATTGAACATATTGTATTTTTCTTCTTTAGTCTTTGAATTATTCATTGAATTTCTTCTAATATGGCACAATATATATATATATATATATATATATATATATATATATATTTATTGTGTAATGCAGGAATAAATAAAACCATAGCAAATAATCATAAGCGTTTATAGAAAAAGGGACATGATATTATTAGTAAAGCTAGACATTACTTCAGACCATATGTTATTGAAATTTTCATGTATCGGTATGAGTGAAAAATCGAGTGACATCTTTTTAAAAAAATCAAGCTAAAATCACTTTGACTTTGTAAAAAATATAACGTTGACGAAGAATATGAATTATAATTCTGTGCATCTATTTCAGGGGGAAAATGGAAGATACAGAATCACTGTAACGAGAAGAACACATTCACCTGTCTTAAGAGATGGTTCCACCAATTTCTTATCACTCATTGTCAGGCCATTGAAAATAGATTATTTGTCTGCCAACACAAGTTAAAGAATATGTGCCTGTTAAATACAAGATATTATGATATATAAATTCTCTGTTAAAGTATGTATGTATATGTATATATATATAGGTGTGTGTGTGTGTGTGTGTGTGTGTGTTTGAGTGAGTGAGTGAGAGTGAGGTTGAGAGAGTGTGAGAGTGAGTGTGATTGTGTGCGTGTGTGTATGCGCATGTGTGTGTGTTTGAGTGAGTGAGTAGAGTGAGAATGAGAGTAAGTGTGATTGTGTGTGAGTGCGTGTGCGTGTGTGTGTAAATATATATGTATGTATGCATGTATGTATATATACATAGATACATACGCACACATTTATACATTATATCTATACTGTATACATAAACAAATCAGTACCTTAGTGTACACACACACACACACACACACTGTACTGAAGCGTATTTTCAACTGACAGTATTTTTGTTAGAATTTTGCTGTTTTACCCACAAAACAGTAACATTTCCGGAAAAAAAAAGAAGATATTAGAAGCTGTGCCACTATAACACGCGGATGCTGACGGGAAACAAGTAAATTAATTTCACTGGCCCAACGGTGAACTTTTCCATTCTTAAGCAACTACCAATTTTTTTGATTTCCGCGTCTCCCCACATACACGGGGGTCATCGAACAGGCATTTGTATCCGTTTTCAGATGAAGAAGACAGCAGGCAGAGTTTACAACAGGTGTGTTCTTGGCAAGAATTTTCAGCCTGTCGAGGGAAGAGATAAGTTATTATTGTTATTATAATTGTATCATCATCACCACAATCACTGTCATTACGGTAGCTACAACTTTAAACCTGGTATTCTGTTTCTTATTTTTCTTACATTCATTATCGTTGTAGTTGTCATCATTATTAGCATTAACATTACTAGTAGTAGTAGTAGTAGCAGTAATAGTAGTAGTAGTACTATCACTACTATTAATATAATCACTACTACTACTATTATTATCATCAATTTCATCGTTATTACTATCATCATTCGTATCATTATTATAATCAAAAACAATATTATCACCTTAAACACCCACACAAAGGGTCTTACCTCAGAGAACATATCGGGATGGTACAGCACAATGCCATAGGGTGTTCTCTGTTGCCATTTCGTCAGCTGCTTCCGGTTACCGCAGTCTTTCTTATCGCAGGTCCACACCTACAGCGAAGATACAGTGGATTATGTGATGGGATCTTGAATTACGTGTCAAGAGGAATAGATGGTTTTCAGTTGGGGTATTTTGATAGAAGTGGAGCATTTATGCGATTAAACTTTGGTTGCGATATCTTACTATGTGAGTAAATGGATTAGAGAAAATGTAACAGGAAATATGTATATATATATATATATATATATATATATATATATATATATCTTTTATATATATGCATGGGTTTGTGTGTGTGTGTGTGTGTGTGTGTGTGTGTGTGTGTGTGTGTGTGTGTGTGTGTGTGTGTGTGTGTGTGTGTGTGGTGTGTGTGTGTGCGCGCGCGCGTGTGTGTGTGTGTGTGCACACGTGTGTTTGTGTGTGTGTGTATGTGTGTGTGTGCACGTGTGTTTGTGTGTGTGTGTGTATGTGTGTGTGTGGACGTGTCTTTGTGTGTGTGTGTGTGTACATATAAATATACATTTATATATATGTATATATATATATATATATACATATACATGCACACACACACACACACACACACACACACACACACACACACAAATAGACACACACACACACACACACACACACACACACACACACACACACACACACATATATATATATATATATATATATAAACACATATAGATGAATATATATATATATATATATACATATATATATGTATGTATGTATGTATATCCATATACATATATAAACATATATACATATAAAGACATATATCAATTGCCAAAAGGCAAGAATCCCTCTGTAGAATGACATTGTTAACGTCACGACTACAATTTCACATCATGAAGCAAAGTCCGGCCAAATCAACAACATTCGTCACTTACTTGGTCACTTATCCAATCTGTGTAGTATAGTTTATTCGCCCACAAAGCCATGGCATAAGGGTGTTTCAGGTTAGCGTTTACCAGTTGCTAAAAAAAAGTAAATAAAAAAGTTAATTAATCGTGACGAAATTGATTTCAAAGAGGCCATCGTCATCATCACCATAATTTGTAATGAATATTGCACCAAAATGTATTAACATTTGGTATCATTTTGCTTTATTTTCTGTTGAATAACTAATACGAACACACACAATTAAGTAATAGAAAGAATCATTAGAATTTCTTCAGATATGCCTTTAGAATCACATGCTAACGACCACTAAACGTATTTAGTTTGTAGAAATAGTTGACCTTACATACTTATTATCATTATGGACAAGATCATTCATATTTTCATCATTATTGAAATTATTATCATCTTTATTATTGTTAATGTTATTATTTTTACAATTATTATTATAATTATTACTATCATCACCATCATTTTTTTATTACTATTACTAATATCATTATTATTATCATTATTATCATTATTCTTTTTTTTCTTATTAGAATTATTATTATAAATACCATCATCATTATCATTATCATCTCCATCATTATTGCTGTTATTAATATTATTGGTATAATTATTATCAACATTATTACTATCATAACTACTATTATTATCATCATTGTGGCTGGAGAGAGAGAGAGAGAGAGAGAGAGAGAGAGAGAGAGAGAGAGAGAGAGAGAGAGAGAGAGAGAGAGAGAGAGAGAGAGAGAGAGAGAGAGAGTATATTATTTTCCCAATTCCTGCTCCCACTTTACAGAGTGCACAGAGGAAAAAAATAAAAGATGACTTCTGCCACAGGATCTCCAATTCGACCCCCCCCCCCCATCTCCCCAACGTACGGATTTGTACATGAAAACGACGAAAAAAAAAACTCACCTTCCGTTGCGTTCCGTCGTAGTTGATCGCCTCAGCCGTGTCGGTCTGGGCGTCGAGGAAATAGAGGCGTCTTTTCGATGGATCTGTGGCGATTGCATTAGGCCAACGGAGGTCTGGGACGAGAAGGGTGCGGTTCGACCCATCCATGTTGGCGATTTCGATTTTGGAGGATCGCCATGTGGACCATATGAGCTTTCTGTGTTGGCGAGGAGGGAGTTAGGGAGGAAAATAGGGAAGGAGGGAAAGTGTTTTGGGTTGAGAATGTTGTCGAATTTATTATATATATATATAGATATTTTTTGTTGTTGTTCTTTGGCATTCTTAAAACAACTACGGTTTCTGATAATTCAAGGAAGAAAGGAAGAGGAAAAAGTGAGGACGGAAACAAACTATTCCCATACATCCAATTATAGAATACGTAAATAAATAAATGAATAAATAAAAAAAGAATAAAGAAAATAATGGTGAAAAAAAAAATATCGGTACCTGTTGACGGGATCGACTTGAATGCCTCTCACAGCCGTCACATTCGCCACGAGCGTGTTGCAATAGACGCTGTTCAAGCCGCACACTGTGATGCGGTTCCGACCACTGTCCGCCATGTACAGGTTTCTTCCCAGCCAGTCCATGGCTAGGCCATCCACGGCTTTTCCATCTGTGCGGGCCCGAAGAGCGACGCGGAATTGTAATTGTTAGTCTAGACACTCGGGAGTGCACGCACAGAAGCATGGACGCATGTATATATATATATATATATATATATATTATATATATATATATATATGTGTGTGTGTGTGTGTGTATACATACATATGTATACACACACACACACATGTATATATATGTCTGTGTGTGTGTGTGTGTGTGTGTGTGTGTGTGTGTGTGTGTGTGTGTGTGTGTGTGTGTGTGTGTGTGTGTGTGTGTCTATTTGTGTGTGTGTATATGTACATATATGTATTTACATATATACATATATATGTATATATATACATATACATATATATATATATATATATATATATATATATACACATATACATATATATACATAATATTATTATTATTACACACACACACATACACACACATTCCTAGGCGAAGGAATGTGAGGAACAAGCTGTTGCCCATGCAACAAGCTCCCTCTCTCCACGCAGATGATGGATCCAAAGGAACGACATAGACCAATACGGCTTGGCACCAGCGGCGTCGCAGGAGCTGCCAGAACGAGGCCGCAAGCGACAACGAACTGCCTCAGGGACTCCGGCTTTGGATTTGTCCTCAGGGTTGACTCCCGAAGCATTTTCCTCTTATAGATGCCACAAGGCATGGGTCGCTTTGTAAACGGTGAACTCCCATAGTCTTATCGGTCTATACCGTTCCTTTGGATCCATCAACTGCGTGAAGAGAGGGAGCCTGCTGCATGGACACAACTTGCTTCTCGGATTCCAACGCCCAGGCAATGACTCTAGATTGGGTAGAGGCAATAGTGTGAGCATATATCTAAAGTATAAACTAAATAAACTAAATAAATATAACAAACGGAAAGAAGGTTCTAAATAACACCAGCTTTACACTAACATTAACCTATCATAGATCCAAAGGATAAAAGCAATATTCAGTCATCAATCATTCTACATATCAAGTATCCCGCAAATAAAAATCAAACGACACAGACTATTAAGAGCGAAGAGATAAATGACCTGTATTAATGATATATGTAGCGACGCCTGGACTCCTCAAGGGTTTCTTATATATACCACCATTCTGGTTCACACTCCAAAACACCGTGTCAGTTACAGGATCATATGCCACGGCAACTATCTGAAATATCAAGGAAAGAATGTCAATGACTTCCACACAGGCTACCATTACATTCGTATTTTCACTGTTCTTCCTATTATTGTTGTTAGTTACTGTTTTGATTTGTCTTAGGGTCATACGCCCCGGAAGTCTACCACATCAGTATAGTATCAATGCTTTTTTTTCTATTTGTATCTTATTCACTAGAATTTTGGTGATATATATTTGTTGGATTAGAATTTCTGAATCACAATGATTCTCTTGATATTTAATAGTTTTTGTTTGTTTGCCCTGACAGTTATCTAATCATCAGCATCGGTATGTCCTACTTTTTCAATTTTATTATCATCATTACTATCACCATAATAATCATTGCAATTCTACTTCTAGAAAATAAATTAAATTTGGCAGTCTATCACTAGTCCATCTTCTTCCATTATAATCAAACTTCACTGACAGCATAATCGCTATATTACCACCACATCCCTTAAACTTCAAACAATAATCTAAAAAAAAAACATCAGTCATCCATCATGTGGTTCCTCTTTACCGTGGCGTTTTCCCTCTTCTTCCCTTCGTAAACTGTGAAGTTTGTTGAGCCGTCCAGAGACAGAGCCTCCACCTTGTTTGACGAAGCAACAAGAATGAAGGCGGGAGGTATTCCGACTGTAAGCATAAAGAGAAAAGGGCTTAGCGATTTTTTTTTACTTGGAGAAATAGACAGTAATTCGCACACAGAGTCTCTTTCATCCTCTCTCTCTCTCTTGCAGAAGCATGTGTTATAAATGTACATTATCTATTTTCCTCCGTATCATCATCATAAGCATCGTAATCTTTATCGCAATTATTTCAATAACTTCACATGCACAAAGACGATTCTGTCATATTAGTAATATTTTTTCCTCCTCCTCATTATTTCTATTCTTTAACTTCCCACACATAGTGATAACTGTATCATTACTCATTTACCAGTATTACCATTATTGTTACCCTCCTCCTACATCAATATCTTTACTATAAATTCACTTCCTCGATATAATGATAATTTTATCAGTAACTATCATCTTATATTCCTACTCCTCCTCGTCGCCACAAGAAATCACTTTGTATTATCATCATTGTAAAATCCAATAATACTTTTTATTCCTCTTCCCTATCACCTCAAGAAGTCACTTCCTACCTTGGCAAGTTGTTCCCAGGTCGTCAATTACTTGGCCTTCAGGACACCTACACACCCCCCCGCTTGGGCTCTTCACGCAGGTGTGGCTACACTTCCCTGGCTGGCATGCCTTCTCTGGTAATAAAGCACTTCATTAATAAGGCCATATTTGTAGGATAAAAAGATGATATTAATAAAAGAACAGCCCATGATGACA
>NC_061855.1:27597151-27602151 GCF_019202785.1 Penaeus chinensis | reverse complement strand
GTCATTTCAACGTACCCGGAATTCAGTACATGAATACATACTTTACGGTTCAAACGTTTTGCAATTACACGTTTTCAGTCTTTCTAAAACCCTAATAGATTTGCTTGTTATTTCGAGATCGGCCAAATCTTTCTGCGTGAGTTTCAGAATTATATATTTTCTTTTCTCCTGGTAATGATGGTAAAGTCTGCATTCTTTAGACATTTTTTATTTGAAAATAGTTTCTCTGCCTCCGGAGAGTCATTTAGATCTCAATAAATTTATATATTCCGAGTCTGTCGTGTTGTATTCATGGACCCTCTGGAAAAGCTGTTGTATCATACATATCATCATTATCATCCGAGCATAATTACTGGAAGCTGTTAATTTGTTCTGCTCTACCATTACTACACTACTAGTGCTGTTTTCCCTGCTTCTGTTGCTGCAACCACTACTTCTACCAATGACTACTGCTACTGCCATTGCCACTACTAGTAAAATTAATATTGATATTATTGCAACTACAACTACAAACCAAGATATCTGATAACTATAACTAAAGCAACAAACTGCGATTGATACCTCTACAGTAACAACAATTATCACAACTGCTAATATGTTTAATACCTGTAGAAAAACTGAACAACTATAGCATTCACTCCTACTGTAATCTTCAGACCATTTTTATCTATTTTCTTATTACCAAACACACTCTATTACTTATTACGCATCAAAATTGAGTGTCAAATTTCATCATATCTCATTTTCATAACCTCACCCACTGAGTTTCTATCTGTCTGCCTCTCTCTCTTTCTCTCTCTCTCTCTCTCTCTCTCTCTCTCTCTCTCTCCCTCTTTCTCTCGCTCTCTGTCTTTTCTCTCTCTCTCTCTCTCTCTCTCTCTCTCTCTCTCTCTCTCTCTCTCTCTCTCTCTCTCTCTCTCTGTCTCTCTCTCTATCTCTCCCTCTCTCCCTCTACGGTGCTCATAGAATTTACCTTGTCTCTTCAAATTTCAACTTCCCCGATCTCTATCTGTCCTTATGCCGGATTACCATCCATTAATCCGTCAAAATTGGATACAAATCTACAACCAATTCATCCGATAAAAAAAGGGAAAAACCTTTCTTCATCAGGCTCGCACTACTTACGCAATTCTCTTCGTCGTCTCCGCTGGGGCAGTCCTTCTCGCCGTCGCACCGCCACGAGTTCGGGATGCAGCGAGTTCCGGTCCTGCACTGAGTGTATCCGGCCGCGCATCTTTCCTGTGGGTGATATACGTTATATTTGATATTGGAAAGTAACGATAGTGGAAGCAACACACACAAAGAGAGAGAGAGAGAGAGAGAGAGAGAGAGAGAGAGAGAGAGAGAGAGAGAGAGAGAGAGAGAGAGAGAGAGAGAGAGAGGGGCGGGGGTGAGAGAGAGAGAAAGGGAGAGAGAGAGAGAGAGAGAGAGAGAGAGAGAGAGAGAGAGAGAGAGAGAGAGAGAGAGAGAGAGAGAGAGAGAGAGAGAGAGAGAGCGAGCGAGAGAGAGAGAGGCAGGGGGTGAGATAAGGTAATATGATTAAGATGTGGAATGAGTATCTACATACAAAAATAATCTAGAATTAAGACTATGAACAAAGAAAAAAACAATAAGGCATAAAGAGAGAGAAAGGAAGGGATAGAAGAAATAAGTTAATAGAGCATTGTAAATAATTAAAGCAAAAGTAACTACTACTGAATATCACACACACACACACACACACACACACACACACACACACACACACACACACGAGCGCGCGCGCATTGTAGGATTGCGATGTGGATGATTCGGTGCGCCAAAGTGAGTCCGTGGATCCGCAGAAGACAACGGATGTTAAAAACCTCTAGCTTTTCGGAGTGAGCTCTGTGTATGGTCCATGTCTTACAGCCGTACAGCAGGATGGTGATGCATATCGCTCTGTAGATGGCGTTCTCTGTTGAAGTGATAATGTTACGATTAAGAAAGACTCAACGTAACAGGCGCCCTAAGGCAAAGGATGCGGATTGGATTTGATTCTCGACTTTGTCTTCGATGTTGCAAGGTGAAGAGAGAATGCTGCCTAGATAGATGAAGCTAAGAACCTGTCTGATATCTTCAGCTCCAACCTTGAAGGTAATATGGGAATCCTCATCGTCAGGAGCAACACACTGACAGAGAACATCATTTTCCTGGCATTTATTATGACTCCAGTGTTGGTGTAGTTGATGGTCATGGTCCTTTGAAGTCCCTAGTGCTGTGGCCGATGAAGGCAGTGCCATCAGCATAGAAGATTCGGGTCATGGTGGTGGCCTTTAGTCGCCGGCGTTTGAAAAGGCTGCCTTCAAGACAATGTCGTCTTCCAATTGTATATTTTACTGAGAGACGAGTGCTACTGCTGCTCGTAGAAGTTGCAGAGGGTTGGGACAAGGAACAAGGACACGCCAAATTTGACCACATATGGATCAGAAACAAGGCATCCGATCACAACACGAGCAAGCATACCGGTGTGGACTTCTAGAAGGATCTTTAAAAGATTAGGAGGACAGCCACATTCAACCAAGGTGGCCCACAGTATATCACTGTTGACTGTGTTAAATGCCTTGGTAAGATCTACAAAAGCAGCAAAGTCGGGCAACGAAGATCATGTCCGTAATGTTTATGCCCTTACTGAAACCATACCGTGTTGGAGACTACCTGGAGGCGGGCAAACATGACTTTATCTAAGATCGTCCCAGCGATGGACGACACACACACACATTCACTCCTCACTTACCGTGGGCTCACGACAGAAGGCCTCGTCGCTCCCATCCTTACAGTCCTTCTCTCCGTCACATTTCAGCAGATCATGGAAACATTTATTGGTGTCGCAGATCGAGTAATTGGCATTGCATTCAAACTGTAATGAATGAAAGAATGAATGAATGAATTAGCAAATAGGTAGATAGATAAATAAAATAATAAATCGACACAAATAACGATGCATAAATAAGTACGTTAAAAGGGAGATTAATAAATAAATACATTATAAATAGACATGCATAAAAAATTATAAATAGACACGCATAAATAAATAAATAAATTATAAATAGACACGCATAAATAGATATGTAAACAAATATATGAATATATATATATATATATATATATATATATATATATATATATTATATATATGCATATATATATGCACATATACAAACACATAAACGCAAATATACTCTCACACACACACACTTTTTGATGTGTCTCTCCCAAACAGACAGCAGCATCAACCTTTTTTCACGCCAACAAGCCGCACCAGCTCCAAACACCTACTATGCACTGGTCCTCGTCACTGCCGTCGTCACAGTCGCTTATGCCATCACACACATCGAAGAAAGATATACAGGAACCCGTTGACTTGCACACTAGCTCGTTGTCTCTGCATTTTTCCTGCAACAAGAGGATAGCTAGTTAGTTAAGTCAAATACGGAGACTTGATTGCTGATATCAACAATGTCGCTCGTAACTTTCGCGACAATTCCCGGCTTGAATGTCAATGCGAAAAATGTTTAAAGACAGAAATTGTTCCAGGGTGTTGAATGACTGTCACTTTATCCTGCTCAGTGTATGCTAAAATGACTGAAATATCGTGCGCAGTATATTCGCAAAACTTTTGGTAGACGAATGTCAAGTGGAGATGTATAACAAAGCCATGGTTCTGTTTATGAGAACGGCTCCTGATATTCGTGTTGTATAATTGGATCGCAGTAATCCAATAAGTTCATAACGTGCTGACAGGCGGTGTAAACTCTGTATATATAATATATTTACGTCATATTTTCTTTATTTGTTATTGTAAGGCAGGGAGAAAAAGAAAGAAAGAATGAGAAGAGAGCGAGCGAGAGAGAGAGAGAGAGAGAGAGAGAGAGAGAGAGAGAGAGAGAGAGAGAGAGAGAGAGAGAGAGAGAGAGCGAGGGGAGAGAGAGGGGGGAGAGAGAGGGGGGAGAGAGAAAGGAAGAGAGAGAGAGAGAGAGAGAGAGAGAGAGAGAGAGAGAGAGAGAGAGAGAGAGAGAGAGAGAGAGAGAGAGAGAGAGAGAGCGAGCGAGAGAGAGAGAACGAGAGAGAGCGAGAGAGCGAGAGCGAGAGAGAGAGAGAGAGAGAGAGAGAGAGAGAGAGAGAGAGAGAGAGAGAGAGAGAGAGAGAGAGAGAGAGAGAGAGAGAGAAAATTAATATGTGTGTAGAAAGAAATATAACAAAAGATAAGCAGACAGATATATAAAGACAGTACAAACGTGCCAATGAGACGAAGGGCAAGCACTATTGAAACTCCTTTCTCCTCCTTCGGCGACTTACCCTCGGATTGACCTTCACACCACAGTCCGCTTCGTCGCTGCCGTCCTCACAGTCCTTGGCACCATCACACCACTTGCTCTTCGGCAGACAAGTGGAGTTTCCTGCGCACAACACTTCGCCTACTTTACACTCGAGCTTTGAAGATAATATTAATATCAAAGATCACAAATACGTCTGGGTCAGTGCAAAATTCTCTTCAAATGTATGAGGGTAGTTGGTCAGTTTTAGCATCATCTAAGAACAATTCCATTAATCTGTAGACATATCAAAACGCCCAAAAATATCTATACAAATTCATGAGGACAATAGACAATTGAACGATTAGACAAAAAGAAACTACGTTATGGAATCAAAAAAAATCATAGTGATAACTTGAGATAAGGTGCTAATGGTTGTGGAAGATCCAATTACTAAGAGCTAAAAAGAACTGCAGCCTAGAGGTAAAGCCACTAGTTTTAAAACATAGAGCCTATTGTACCCGTTTCGAGGCACCTTCCACTGATCCTAGACACCAAGTTAATAATTCCCCTTCTCTTATACCTTAAAAACAAACAACTATCCATCTCGATATCTATAGAGATTGTAAAAAAATATATGTATGAGGTATCATTCTCTCCTCTAAGTACTTTTTCAGCTAAAATCCTTAGCCTCGACTTTTTAACAAGGCAAAAAGAACATCCAAG
>NC_061855.1:27587151-27592151 GCF_019202785.1 Penaeus chinensis | reverse complement strand
TTACTTCTTCCTCACACTGATCCTCGTCGCTGTTATCGAGACAGTCGTTGTCAGAATCACACTTCCAGGCCAAGGGGATGCATGTGCCATCGCTTTTGCAAGTAAACTGATCATCTCTGCAGGTAATCTGGAAAACAAATTATTGTCTATATGTTCATAGTTTTTAACACACACACACACACACACACACACACACACACACACACATATATATATATATATATATATATATATATATATATATATATATGTGTGTGTGTGTGTGTGTGTGTGTGTGTGTGTGTGTGTGTGAGAGAGAGAGAGAGAGAGAGAGAGAGAGAGAGAGAGAGAGAGAAAGAAAGAAATATATATATACATACATATATACATATATACATATATATACATATACATATATATATATATATATATATATATATATATATATATATATATATATACACACACATATATCCTCTTTTTCTGCCGTCACCAATGCGGTGTTTAACGATCTACCTGGCGCCATGTTTCAGGTTGTCGACCTATGTCCCAGAGGCTTCGAAGTATTTGCATATTGAAATTGTTGAGGAATATTATTCTCGGCCTTCCTCACTTTTACCGCTTAGGCTAAAGTCTTCAAGTATGTCTTCACAGACTGCATGTCTGAGGAATTTGAGTTGTATTCTGATCAGTTGTAAAGGCTCGTGTCTCTTTCTCAGGATCTCGTTGGGCACTCGGTCGGTGTAAGGGGTGCGCAACATCCTGCGGTAGAACCAGATTTCTGCAACCTTTGTATTGCGGCGAGTTTCAGCCGTCAGTGTCAAGGAGATTCGACCATATTTTAACGTTTCAACGAGTCTGAATTTTTAATGCAATAAGGGCTTACGGTCTGACAGGATGTTCCGGTGTTTGGAGAATGCATCTGATTTCCTTCTTGCAATGAGCAGCTGAGCTGACAAGAGCTCCTAAATAAATAAAGGAGAAGACCTGCACTTAGAATTTGTAACAATTCTAAGTGCAGGACCTTATCAAAAGCTTTTTGACAGCATATGAAAACCGGGTAGATGTTTTGCTGGTGTTGGATGGCTCTCTCGGCAAGCATTCTCATGACGAAGATAGCATTTACCGTACCTTTATCCATCATAAACCCATGATGGATAAAGATAGATATTTAGAAAGTTTTAGATGTGATCAATACCATTTTCTTCTAAGGCCCTGAGAATTTCAGTTTATACACCGTTAGGACCTGCAGCTGTAGGGACCAATGCACTTCTGACTACAGAATTGGTGAACCAAATGTGTTAACTTCCAGGACTACATCTTCTGGCTCTTGTTCATCATCAAAAAGTTGTTGAACATACTCTTCCCAACAAGCACTGTCATCCTTTGGTCTCATGGAAAATGCAGCCGTCTGCTGCTTTGATGCAACTTGAGGAGGAAAAGGATCGCTGACCAGTGCTCTCTCTTATTTTTTGGGATTAAAACTAAGATTCTTTACTCTATTATATATCTCCTGCAGCCACTTTTCCTTGGCTTTTTTTGTAAAGATTGAGTACCAGTTCATATTGCACAGGGTTCTGACGCTATTTTCGTCGCAGGTCTTTGATCTCTGGGTGGAACTAGCTTGATGAGGGCTTCTTCTTTTCTACTTTCAGGATTGTCTTAGCAGGTGCTGCTTGGATGTTATCAATGAAGGCACCAAAATGATGGTCAATGTTATTGTTAGAAGCCTCTGGGAGATTCTTTTAAAAACCTTGTTTAAAGTTTTCTAGCATCTCGTGGTTGGTCTATAATGCATTGATTTTACATTTACGGATATGTTTGGGATTTTTTTTTATTATTACGTTCTGGTATCTGGGATGATCATAACATAGTCAATTTGGTGTCTGACTCTATCACCAGGACTAACCTGCGTATGTCGTCGTCTGGGGTGTTCATAACCAATTTATAAATCTTTCTCCACATTCACTCCATTCCCCCAGACCATGTGGTACAACAGTCTTCCCATCTCTCTATGAGTCAATTTTAGCATTAAAGTCACTCATGACTATCATAATTTCGTTTGATTTACAGGATGAGAATAGTTCATCAAGAGAAATGTAGAACCTATCGGATTTTGATTTTTTTTTGTCTAGGACATCGAACTTGGCACATACATTGGTCATTCATTCTCATAGAAAACATTGTCCAGTTTTCCTTCTTTGGTATAAACTTCTGATGTTCCATGTTCCAATCTTGGGTAGTTATTATCTAAATATTTTGGCCGATATGATGTTTATGTATGTTGGTTTATCTGCAGTCGAAGGATGATGATCGCTGGATGACTGGGCTCGGATCCTACAAGACAAACTTGGGAGGTTCTGTTTAAGCCGTTTGCTAGTGTTCATGTTTTCGAATTGACAACATGTAGTTGACTGGGTCCTTATACAATCCCATGGTTCTTCTCCAGGGGATCATATTTATATACATGTGTGTGTGTGTGTGAATGTATACACACACACACATACATACACATATATATACAGACAGACAGACAGATTGATGGATAATAGATAGTCAAGACAGATATATTAATAGACACAGAGAGAGAGAGAAAGACATTGGTAAAAAGGTAAAATTAGTATCTATACACATTAATTTCATAAATGTCACTCGTTCTTTATACCCTACAACTTTATCATCTTCAGTTAAGGTCAATGACGTTTCAGTTTCACATCAATGATAGTCAACGACAATACTTTACCTTATCACAGTCCTCTTCATCACTGCCATCATCACAATCATTATCTGTATCACAACGAAATGATGAAAGGATGCACTTGTCTCCTGTTGCGCATCTGAACTCATCTTCGTCACATTTAACCTGTAGGGTATGGAGTATTCATTTTCATTTACCACTATCTTACTTCACAAGATTCATGACTTGTGGTATATCGTCTATGTATATCATTCGGTACATGTATTTTGCAATGTATTTTAATGACAGTCAACATTGATCGTAAGAAATAAATGTTCTAGATTTTACATTACCTCATCACAGCCCTCTTCATCACTGCCATCATCACAGTCTTTATCAGAATCACACCGATATGATGCTTTAATGCAGCTAACCCCTATTACGCATTTGAACTGATCTTCGTCACATTCAATCTGCGGGACAGATAAGTCTGACCATCTTTTTGCCACCATTTTTCCATTCTATCGCATATCTTTACTAATTTTTTTTTCTGATCTTCATAATCATATAAATATATACATACAAGTATACATCTATAACATACAAATATATATATATATATATATATATATATATATATATATATATATATATACCATATATATTTATATATATATATATATATATATATATATATACCATATATATTTATAAATATATATATATATATATATATATATATATATATATATATATATATATATATAAACACACACGCACACAAACAGTTTAGTTTTAGGGAAGGCATTTGATGTGGTGTCTCATAGAGGACTCTTATGGAAATTAGTACACTTAGGTGGAGTGAAAAGCAAACCCCTCGAATGGATGAGACCTTCTTCATGAAACGGATGAGCATCGTAAGCACTCTACGTGGTGACAAGTAACTAGCGGAGTACCTCAAGAATCAGTCTTGGCGCCGATTATATTTACTATTTTCATTACTGGTTTAGGACAAACATAAGTCCAGTTATTTATCTGAATATGTTTCCAGACGATGCGAAATTACAAAAAAGAATACCATGTGACGTCTCACTCCAAAGCGATATCGACAACTTATTCATGTGGAACTGTACTTGGAAAATGGAATTCAACACCAATAAATCCCCTGTGGTCAGTTCAGAGAAAGTAAAAATCATCCACTATACCAATATAAATTAGGAGAGGCAGTATTAAACCCAGCAGATCACAGACCAGAACTCAAGTCCAAATGGTCATACAAAGGAAAAGCTCCTTAAAATGCTACAAGATGGGCACCTACTCTAAGAGATATGAGCTACGAAGATATATTACATAAAATAGGACTACTTTGGATGAAAGAAGGAAAAGGGATGACATGATTATAATGTTCAAATATGTAACATAAAGAGTGAAGTTAAACGAAGATGACTATCATTTTGAACACAAGGACGAGAAGAGGATATAGTTATACAATAATAATATAATTTAAATATATTAAAAAGAATAGGTAAGAACACACACACACACACACACACATGTATATATATATATATATATATATATATATATATATATATATATATATATATATATATACATATTACACATGTGTATCTACATAGACAGATATAGGTATATATGCATATCCATATATCTTTATATCTGTATATGAATAAATAAATATATATACACTACTCAAAACAATTAGGGGAACACTTTATTTTTGGGATATCACAGGCATATACTAGCGCATTGGAGTTTTCCACCCAGCTAGTTTGCAACCTTAGCGACCTGTGAATCAACTTCAGTGCCTTTGACCCAATTGCAATAAACAAGGTCTAGACAGGATTGTCAAAAGCGAGCCAACCACCAAATCTGGAGTGAGCTAGAAGTAGCCACGACGATATTGTGCTCCTGTATAGTAGATGGTAATGGGGCATCTACTATGTTAGTCTGGTGTCTTATCTCTTTAGGGAGTGACTGTGTGGGTGTGAGTGCCCACAGGTTGGGCTGGGTGATGAAGGCTGAAGTTGGAGTTCTACGGGGAGTGGGCTAAGGACTGAGCAGTCCTTGTGTGCTGCTGCTATGCTCTTGTTCTGCTGGAGGATCAGGGAATGGTGATCTCGCTAGCTGCCTGCGCGGCTAAGTATACGAGCGCTGTGTAAGCGCGCAGGGAACGAGGGGAGCCCGCTGGGCAATGAACGCGGACAAGGCGGCGGACCTGGGCATGCCCAACCTGGGAAGTATGCTGAGCTTCAGGTTACACCTGACTGCCGAATCCTTATTTCTTTCTTGGTTGAGGATTTTCTGACCCTTTGACTCAATT
>NC_061855.1:27574651-27577151 GCF_019202785.1 Penaeus chinensis | reverse complement strand
CGGACCTAGACAACTCGGCAAATGCAAGTTCATGCATAAATCCAGGTAAGTCCATGCATAAATCGAGATGAATTCATGCATATATTCAGGCGAACTCAAGAGCATCAGAGCGAAGTAAGTTTACCATGGAGAAGTCATTCATTTTATTAGCGAACATATGCGACCGTGAATGAGGATAGGGTGATTATTTTTAATGATTATTCACCCAAATGTATATGTTATATTTTTCCTTTATTTAGTTATATATTTGTTTTGCATATTCATCATTCCAATAAAGGGGGTCCCCATTACTTGTCATTTCACTCTATTTTGACTTCAGGTTTGTGGATGCATCGTCAATCACGTTTCACTCTTTCGTCGTTAGAGTTCCGGCTGTTTATATATATATATATATATATATATATATATATATATATATATATATATATATCCGCAAAACCATAAGGAAGCATAAGAACCAATACAAAAGCTGCAGCGTGAAATTTAATAGAAATAAAATAAGATCACGAATTCCGGAATATGTATCTACATACGAAAATCTGTTAGGGCGTTTTGTAACTATAACTGCGATATAAGCGAGCAATATATGTCTGCATTCCATGAGCCATGTTGTGTGCCATTAAAACGGGTTGCGATGACAGTATTACCGTATGTATATTGTGATAGTTATGTGATCCTATTTTATACATTTCCTTTTGTGTGATATGCTATGACATGTGAAATGTATATTATGTTTAGGTTATATTGCTGTGTGGCATATCGCCTATGTGAAAGCATGAGAATCTCTGTATGATTTGTAGAGTGCAATAATTTAGTTTGTCTCTGTAGTCACATGTTTGGCAGTGATACTCCCTCTAGCGGAGCCTGACGTATGGGGCAGAGGATCGTGAAGAAATCCCTTTATTTTTGTCAGAGCTGATCTCCAATGAACCTATTTTAGTTCTCCTCACCCTCAAGTATCGTAGAGAAACACCAAACAATATAAGACATATGTGCACCAGTACGCTGTTATGTGTATGGCGAATTAGCTCCCTTAATCAGTAATGGATATTAACCTTGACATTTTGATTTGACACTAGATAAAAAAAGATGGAAATGGTAAAGAGTAGTGGAAGGGGCGAATCCTGAAGTTGATGAGTCTAGGCCGTTAGGGGGACCGCCATGTTTGATTTTTAATGAATTGTTGAAAAATGTGGAAATATTCGAGGAAAAAACTCTCAGCAATGTCTTCGTGGAGTTTCAAAGTAAAATATGAAAAAATAAACATACTATGAATGATTTATTGATATAATCCGTTTATCAGGAAAGGTATATACATAAATGGCTCTTGGAAATTGTTTACTTGGCCAAGCTTGAAACTATCACGGTTTATTCAAACAAATTCTAAGCAAAGATATTTATAATGAAACACACTACCCTTCATTCTCTTTTTAAATACGACGTTATATCGAACACAAATACATGGCGATCCACACCCATCCACCTCAACCATTTCTGATTGTCTCATAAGAAACCTGGCTAACAATAAAGATGAGATGGGTAATGTAAAAGAATAGTCCCATCCTGAAAATAAAGATGAGATGGATGTACAAGGTGATGATCCCCTCCCATCTACCTGTGCAAAGCCCGACCCTCGTTCCCGTCACACAAGAGAAGATCCGGTGGTCGAAGACAGCGGCCACCCCTCCAAACGCGTGTGTTGTGCGTTAACATTGCATCCTTATTCACAACATCCGACGTTTGTAATTCTCTTTTGCATTAACTTCTCTTTAAGAAACATGTAGGTTTTACTCTTTTAGTTATTTTGAGAACATAAATATTAACTCTAAACCACTGGATAGTACAGACCCGGCCCTGATTAAACCCTTTTATATTCCTATAGAATATCGAGTATCAGTATTAGTCGAATCGTTTTTCATTGTGGTTTTCTGGTCCAGATAAACGACGAATAATGGGACACCCTGTAATAGTAATGAGTTTCCATTTAGCGGTTTTTATTAATCCATTTAAATCTATCCATCCGTTTACATATGCATGATCTTGATATCTTACCGATCAATTATTTCAGATTGTGTTCAGATTTATTTATCTCATTACTTTCAGCTACTGGCTTCTCAAACCTGAATGCATTATAAAGGTGCACAACCTGCTTCATTTCATAAATTTGTTTCCATTCGTTTACTTATTAATTTTTCGCTTTCTTTATCAGCTTCAATCACAGCCTACTTCACCACCTCCCTCTTTGATAGATTTATTTCTGTTTTTTTTTGGGTTTTTTTTCTTATCATATTACCTATTTCATTATTTGTATTTATTACTTATGAACTTAATTCATCTTATCACACAACTGTTTTCATTTACTTAAATGCTTTTTTTTTTATCTATATTATATTATTTCGTGGTACCGTGCAGGGTGCTCATAGATATATTATTCTTTATCAGTTTTTATTCATCTTTTATATTTATTTTTTACATATTTTCGATCGTCTTATATCATCTT
>NC_061855.1:27532151-27534651 GCF_019202785.1 Penaeus chinensis | reverse complement strand
AATGACAAGCACCGCACAAGGTGATGATGTTCACGTTACGGGAATTAGGTCATAATTAGGCTATCCCAGTATCGACGGGCATGACGTGTACGCACGTGCTATGCCCACTGTGAGTTACTTGTTTGATTGTTTTTACTCATAGATGGCTACACTTGTACTAAGTCACCAATGAGCCAATGAGTTCTGTCTGTCTCACCCGCTTACCCTTTTCTTTGATTTACGAAAATATTTTACGTTATCTTATTTTGCTGTTACTAATGTTTATAACATTATAGTAATTATAATGTTTATAATAAATATAATACCATCGATATTCATAGCACTACTAAAAAGATGCGATTTTAACGCCAATTCAAATCAGATTGACTCCTTTGTGGCTAAGCACTAGCAGAGCCATCTATGTGCAGAGACATTTCACAAACAATATAGAAAATGAACACAGCATTTCCCCAATTTTTTATTCATCTTCGCCATTTTTTATTCATTTTCCCCGGCGGCATTGGACTTTAAGGCTTAATGATGTGATATTGCAGGATAATGATGTTGATGTTGGAATTGGTGTGGTGTTGATATTGGTGTTAATGTTGATGTTGATATTGATATTGATGTTGGTTGTTAGTTTTTATGTTGACGTTGGTGCTGATGGTGATGTTGATGCTGATTGTGAAGTTGATGTTCATACTGATGCTGATGTTGATAATGGTATTAATACTGACGTTAATATTGGTGTTGGTGATGTTGGTGTAAAAGTTAACGTTAATGTTGATATTGGTGTTAATGTTGGTGTTGATGTCAATGTTGGTGTTGATATTGATATTGATGTCGATGTTGATATTAATGTTGATGTTGATGTTGAGGTTGATGTTGATAATGATAGCAAAATAGCAATGAGGATGATGATGATAAATATGATAGTGATAATATGAACAAATAATAACTATGATGATGATGATGATAATAGTAATGCTAATAAGATAATAATGATAATAATGATGATAATAATAACAATTGTAATATAATTATAATGATAATTATCATCATGATAAATATGATGATTATATCAGTAATGATAATAATGATAATAATAGTCATAATAATAATAACAATAATAATAATAACAATAACAGTAATAATGATTATTATTATCATTGCTAGTGTTATTATTATTCTAAAGCAGTTTTAATGCTGACAATATTAGCAATAACAATTATGATAATAACGATGATAATGATAATGATGAAAATGCTGATAACAACAATAGTAATAGCAATAATCATAATAATGATAATCATTACAATGATAAGAATAATGAAAATGATTATAATAATAATAGTAATAATAATAATAATTATAAGTATTAATGATAATAACAGTGATAACAATAGTAGGTTTAATGATAATGATGATGATAATGATAGAAATATTGACAATGATAATAATGATAATAATATAATGATAATAATAATAATAATAATAATAATAATGATAATGATAATGATAATGATAATAATAATGATAATAATAATAATAATAATAATAATAATAATAATGATAATAATAATAATAATAATAACAACAACAATAATTATAATAATCTCCCCTTTTTATCTCTTTTTTCCCTTTCCTATTCTCCTTTATTTACGTCCCCTCCATTTTACCTTTTTCCCTTCTCTTCCTCACACTCCCATTCTCTCTACCCTCTAAACCCTCTTTCGTTCCCCTTTCTCCTCTCCTCGAACATCCTGTGTATATAATAAGTATACATAAGCTGATGGTCAAACTACTTTCAATATATTGTGCTTGCATCGAAAAAAATAATAGTAATAATCATAATAATCATAATAATAACATTAATGATATTGACAATAATCATTCTTTGATAATTATGTTGTCGGCATTCCCCCTTTTTTTACACGAAAATTAATTGACTTCAAGTCCGTAATCATATGGAGTGTCATTCCAGGCATAAGATGCCTACTTTACATAAAAATGGAGAGTCCTCAGTCACATGGAATATGGTTTCAATAGTAAGATTGAAGCATACCAACACCTTTATAATAATAATTTTGAAAACTAGTCACTAAAATATTAATAATTATAATACTATGCAAATGTAATATTAATGATGATAGCATCAGCAATACAAATAAAACAACAATAATAATGGTAACAACAATCAAAATTACGATAGTAGCTTAACAGTAATATCAATGATAGTGATGATAATAATAGTAAATGATAATAATGGTAGAAGTAGTAATAATAATAATATCAATGATAATTGTAATAATAAAGTTAAGACGAATGGTAGTACAAACAATATGAATAAAAACAACGATAATAATAATAAAAACAATAACAATAATGATAATAATTTTAAAGGATTTGTAATATTGATGATAATCATAAAAGTAGTAGTGCCATAGTTTTTATTTCAATTGAGAACAAATAGGTACAGTGTACTGATAAATTATATGGATATATTTTCTTAATTAGTTCT
>NC_061855.1:27514651-27517151 GCF_019202785.1 Penaeus chinensis | reverse complement strand
ACGTTGATACCAGCTTTTAAGTCCTTCTGAGTAAAACTGAGGGTCATGTGATCTGAACCATGTCAGAGCAGCTCTTGTAACATCTTCAACCGATGGAAAATTGGTACCTTTCAGTTATTTTTTAATCTGGAAACAAAACGAAGTCTGATGGGGCTAAATCAGGGTTATAAGGTGTCGGACGATTTACCATCGAATTTCACGTAGCACAGCTCTTGTCTGTCTTGAGCGCCGTGTGCGTGTGCATTGTCGTGGTGGAAGAGAACGCATCGATGCAACTTTCTAGGGCGTTTTTCTGATACTTTCTTGGACAGTTTTCTCAAAAAGCGTTCGTAATAAGCAGATGTAACTGGTTTCTTGCTCTCGAGGAAGTCAACCAGCAAAATCCCTCCTGCATCTTAGAAGACAGAGGCTATGACTTTTCCTCTTTAACGCTCAGGTTTTACTTTGACTGGCCCACTTCCATTCCTGGGCACCCACTGCTTTCATTGAATTTTGTCCTCGGGATCGTACTGGTAGAGCCATGTTTCATACCCTGCCACAGTTCTCTGCAGAAAAGCTTGAGAGTCTTCATCCAACTGTTCAAAATTTCATTGAATGATTTACCCTCGTTTGATCTGGGTGCAACGGCCTGGGAACCCATTGAACGGAAAGCTTCCTTAGCCCAAACTCTGCACCAGAATTGTGTGTGCAGAACCCACAGAGAAGTTGAGTATGTCTACTTCTGATTTAGTGGTTATTCGTCTATCTTTTTCAATCATGTCGCGAACAGCATCGATGTTTTCCTCACAAACTGACGTTGATGGCCTGCCACTGTGGGGCTCATCTTCAATTATATATTTGAAGGTTGTTGATTTCTTTGGGGGCATTGTCACCATAAATTGTTCCAGAGTGTCAATTTACCTATTCTCCCGAGTTTTAACATGAATTTAATGTCTGTCCTAACCTTGATTTTCGTGGATTCCATGTTGCTTGAATGTTGCCTGACTTTCAACTGGCGGTGATGCGTTATTGCGTTATTAAGGGTTCATGTATAAACACATCATAACACGTTGGTACAAGAATGTTCAGGTGCATTGAAATCAAAATCCTTCCATATGATTTTTAGTTATGAACTTTTCCCACGAGCTTTTAGAAGCCGCCTCGTATATACATATGTACATATATATACACATGTATACATATATATATATATATATATATATATATATATACATATGTATATATATATAAACGTATATATGTATATATATAAACATATATATGTATATATATAAACATATATATGTATATATATAAACATATATAAACATATCTATATCTATATCTATCTATCTATCTATCTATCTATGTATATCCATATACTCCAAATGTGTGTGTGTAAATATATATATATATATATATATATATATATATATATATATATATATATACATATATACATATATATATATATATATATATATATATATATATATATATATATATATACATATACATACACACACACATATGTATATTTATATATATACACATATACATATATATGCATATATATACATATATATATATATATATATATATATATATATATATATATATATATAGAGAGAGAGAGAGAGAGAGAGAGAGAGAGAGAGAGAGAGAGAGAGAGAGAGAGAGAGAGAGAGAGACTGCGTGTCTGCATACAGCAAACACATACATACATACATACATGAGTAAATATGTGTGTGTGTGTGTGTGTGTGTGTGTGTGTACACACACACATACAAATACACGTAGATATCTGCATGCGTATGTGCGCGTGCGTGTGCGCAATTATAACTTGCCTACACGAAATCAATATTCTGCATAATACTTAACAAATAACACCAAGTAAACTACAGGCTTCGTCCAAGAGAGTTGGGGACACAGTCAGTCATGGGCAAGGGACGTGAAGGACGCGCCTGTCGTCAGTTCTCGTCATCAGCATCAATCACAGCCCATTTAGATTCCCTTATGTTTCCGGGACACTCACTATCATATTATTTGTGTCGCAGCTGCTTCTGTTACTGTCATTCTTCTGATGATTAACTATATCATCATTACCATGTGTTTCCCGTTATCTTCATCATTATTCCAACCTTGAACGGGCATGAATAACTGAGCAAAGGCATAATAACAAATGTGCATTCTATTCAGAAGTATGTACAAAGCAAATAAATCTCGGCCTCGTGTTGTAGCGTTACCTGACTCCTGTGACCTTTTGCATGTTTGCTTGATAATTCCCCTTACCGCGGCCTTGGAGAATCTAAAATCACCAGAAACGGTGCTGAATCCTTTATCTTATCCTCTGTCTAGAGTCTTTTGTTTGTGTTTGTTTCTTGATCCGCTTCTTTATCTGTTAGATACACTGATTCATTTGCTGTATTTGTAACGCAATGTTTTTTATTTACTTTTTTTTTAAGTAAGAGTTATTTAAATAATAATGTCTCTCCTGTGCTTTTCGTGTCAGAGAATTATC
>NC_061855.1:27494651-27497151 GCF_019202785.1 Penaeus chinensis | reverse complement strand
ATATAGTAATCTAGGATTTTTTTTTTTTTCTAGCTTGGTTGCCTTGGTAGCCTATGAACCGTGCTCTGTCCCTCCATCGCTCATTGATGAACAAGGGTGCCTCCGTGAAGATAGCAAGGCAGAGCATGTCTTACTGTGAATGAAACATCGCTAACGACTATTTTATTATGTTTTGTGGCAAAAGGCGGGCAGTCTCTCAAGGTTTTTAGAGTCACTGTCCACCTCGTAATGAGATAATCATCGTCTTTGAGAAGTTTCAAGATGTTTCTGGGAAGGATCGGGAGAGAAAACGTCAGGCTGGTGATATCATCTTGGACTATTCATTGCATGCCTTTACCAAAGAGAGGTGTCATACTGGAAAACATGACAGCTTTCCTCTTGATGAAAATGGTACAATTAGTTCCATATGTCCTTGAGGCAGTCAACAAAAATAAGCTTGTGGTACGTGTGCTTTGTGATGGCAATGTGTGTTTGTCCTGTTGGTGTATTGCGTACATTTGGCGGACATAAAGTGCAAAGTACAGATAGACCGTTAGGATAGAGGGTTTAAATGTTTGTAACTCCTTGGCATGCAAGCCCTCAGCAGTTGTGACTCAATCTCATAACCCTATGCAAAGGAAGAATCAATGCACGAAATATTTTGCTAAGAGGGAACTTCGCCCAGCAGCCTACTGGGCGAGGTGAATGCCACGCACAATGATTAACTGGAATCATTAAAATCCTCACTTCTTGCTCTGTAGGGCCAGCAACCAAGAACCCTTCCGAAATCGATTTGCTTTATGCAGTTTACCAGAAAGAAAAGAACAAAACTGATGACTCTTCCTCAAACTCACAGCATGCGTTAAGGGCGCTCTAGCATGGGATGTGAAAAGCGACAGACTACCAATTCCCGTTTGTAGAGTCACCTGATATCACAAAGTTTGTATGGGATATTCAAGATGGTAATCCTGATCCTGTTACTATTAAGGTCAACTCTGCACCACCAGAGATAGAGTAGACCCGGTGTTAGTGTAGGGGGAAGAGTAAGAAGTGTATCACTTAGGCATGTGGCTTATCGTGGCTGCCACATGGGAAGAATGTCGACATGGCCGATGCTCTAGACCAGGGGTTTTTTAACCTGGGTCCCTGGATGGGTTTCAGGAGAGCCCTGAAGATTAGATAAAAAATAATTATTTATATTCGCTATACAGCTCTCACTCTTGTCCTAGTCAATGGATTCCTCTACATAAAGAAAACGCGCCCTTATACTACTTGTAGTGTTGACCGCGAGGCGTATCTTGACTTGCTTTTTGGCCGTTGACCCATACAGTAGTACTTGCTGTAGTAGTAGTAATTTTAGTATATTTGTTATCCACAAGAAGATTGTAATGAGTGCCCATTATTTTTGCATGCATGTTTACATTAAAGTTTAAATACACTTTGTATATCTTATAAAAATCCCAATAAATGAAGTACTTTATACAGAGTATACATATACATATTTCTGGGGATGGGGGTCCATAGCTTTCATTAGATTCTTCAAGGAGCCCGTGATTCAAAAGAGGTTAAGAACCAATGCTCTAGACCAAGAAAGTGATTATGTTGATAAAAAGATATTTAAGGATGAGATTCAATAGGGTGTGAGACAGGAGAGGAAGAATTGCCTTATTGATCCCGGTTATGAATGAGAAAAATACAAGTATTTAATTTTGCTTTTAGATTTGTATTATATCTCTGGAAGAGACAAAAAACCCTAACTTATTTATCTGCAAATAATATGATTGTGCACTAATTATACAATAATTATATATATATACATACATATATATATATATAATATATATATATATATATATATATATATATATATATATATATATATATATATATATATTAGATCCCTGGGAGTTGCACATGTAGTGACTTAATGATAAACTTCACAGAAAAAAAATGATGAAGTGAACCATGAATGTCAAGTCAAGTCTTTCAGATGATTGTTGTTGCTATCAAGAAGAAATTTGCCTTTACCTTACTTTTAACACGCGAGTATCATCTAATAATGATAATAATAATAATACCAAAAATAATAATAATAATAATAATAATAATAATAATAATAATAACAATAATAATAAGAGTAATAAGAGCATCAAAGAAAATCCCTGGTAAAAAAGAACACGTAACGTTCGGCGGTCATATCGCAAGCTACAATTATCAAGCTAAAATTGTCCTAGATCCCCATCTGAGACAAAATAAAAAAGAAAAAAAAGAAACATTTCTAGTCTATGTTGATTATGGGAGAGAGAAAATCGTCATTTCAACTATATGCGTTTTCCATATGACATTTCAGAACACTGAGATTTCAGTACACATTAGCTTTCTTCCTCTGTGCCTGTCTTTTCAATAAAAAAGTACTTGGTACACGATTTCTAACCAATTACAATATCAGGCATCTCTGCTCCCGTTTCATACCAATCTTCTTCTTCTTCATGTGAAGCATTTATACATTTTCCTAGTTTTT
>NC_061855.1:27459651-27464651 GCF_019202785.1 Penaeus chinensis | reverse complement strand
TGTGTGAATGTACCCACATAGACACACACACACACACATATATATATATATATATATATATATATATATGTGTGTGTGTGTGTGTGTGTGTGTGTGTGTGTGTGTGTGTGTGTGTGTATGTATGTATGTATGTATGTTTGTATGTACATACACATCTTGTCTATGTTAGGTTTATTAGATTAAGACCATCATTCACTTTCCTTTAATAAAAACCCGTAATATAACATGCAGCCAACCTGAAATTCCGAGAGTGGAAACCGGCATGAAAATGATTTGGCTGTTTTTCTAAAAAACGAAATATTCTCTGGAATCCTAACTTAATCAAAATACCGTCGAACTTATTTTGTTTTATTTCCGTAAATTTAGTGTGAAAAAAACGAGATATAAAATACTCTCTTGGTATATTGTAATTGTTTTTAATCTGATTTGAGAACTGATTGAAAACCTTATTCAGTCGATTTTTGTTTTAGTTTCAAGAGTAGATTTCCCAACTGGTCATCCAGATCTTTGTTTTAATTTCCAAAATTAGATACTAACGCAATTTATCTGTTACTAAAATAAGCTTTATAATAATAATAAGAATAAGAACAAGGATAAGAATTATCCGTTTACTTTTATCCTCTTTGTCTTAACCCGTTTTCTTTACAACATCTATGAGTAAAATATTTCGTCTTATCCGTCTTTTAATAATTTACTAAGAGGTTTATAACCTTGTTCGTAATACCTCACTCCCCCTAACATAAAAGGTAAAAGGCGGAAAGGTGGTGAGTAAGGGGGGGGGGGGGGGATAGAAGAGAGGGAAGAGTAGGGGGATGGAAAAAAGGGGGTGTAGGGAGGAGAAAGGAAAGAAGAAAGAAGGAAGGAGTGGAAGAAAGGCAGACAGACAGACAGACAGAGATCGATTATTTCAAATTCTCTGCCACGTCAATAGCTAAGGTTATTAGCAGCGAACATCTTGTTAGATTGAAATGTTAAAATATTTAAAACGTTAAAAATCTATCAATAAATTTCTTATATATTACAAATAATTATATTCATAATCAAAGCATAAATATTATGCTCTAAGTATATAAAATTATTGCATAAACATTATACCTAATTAAATTTTATGGAATATATTAGTCTTCCTAAGGAAACTAATAAGACCTTCTATGTCACAATCCTTCCCCTAATAAATTTTTAGTGTACATGGGGGACAAGTACATACGTCTTTGGTCTGAGAATGTTGCACATCTTTCCACTATATGTGCGACCGTTAATGTGCTTCGCTTTTAGCCATCATCGGCCCATGACTCAGTCTTGTGTGCCCTATCCTCAGCCTTGTTAAAACAACTTCTACTTGTCGGTTGGGATGGATGCTGGTCACCCAACTACCAAGGTCATCTCTAATCTCTCGCAGTTTCTTTCTAGAGGTATGCCTCAATTTTTCCCTCCATTTAACGCAAAGACAACTCCTGATGCTGGTTTCGAGTCAGTGTGTGGGAGAGGAAAACGAGCATCAAAGAGCTGCACAGCAGCTGCCTTGGCCTTCTGATCAGCTCGCTCATTCCCACTGATACCAACATGCGCTGGCACCCAGCACAGGACTTATCTTTTTATGTACTGACATCAGTGCAAGCCAATCTTGAACCTCCCTCAGTAATGGATGTGATGGTTCATAAGATCTCTAGTAATCTTGATTGCTGCAAGGATGGCATGTAACTCTGCAGTGAAGATCGAGGATGTTAGAGAAGGACTGCCAAATGCAATCTTCCTTCTGCTCACTGCTGCACAATGCCCACACCATTTTCAGATTTCGAACCATCTGTATATATTGCATCTGCTCCTTAGTACTTCAAGTATGTTGAAGAAATCTCTCTCTGACTTCTGCTTCGGATCTCTTCCCTTTCCCAATTACGACCAAATAAACCTCGAATTGATTGGTCCAAAGAGGGAAATGAGGAGTCCCAACAGCCAGAACCTTACTGAAATTTAAATTAAGATCTTCCATAGGATTCCTCATTCTACTACCAAAGGATCGGCTATCCTCAAGAGAGTTAAAAACCAATCTGGATGTAGGGGATCCTTGAATCCTTTGTAGTCTCGTGTAGTAAATCAGGTTCATGTAGTTCTGGTATAATGAAAGAGGTGGTTCTCTATTCTCAGCATACAGGTACTCCATAGGTGAAGACCTGAAAGCCCAAGTAAAGATTCTGAGAGCTTCGTTATGAACCGAGTCCAACATCCAGAGAACAGTGGGAGTTGCCATGGTCTTGCTTGGAGAAAATTTGAACCCATGGTGTGTTGTCCACTGCACAGCCAGATTCATTGCAGTCTGCATGTGTTCTTGCACACCCTGTAAGCTTCCTCTTGAGCAGTACAGTGTAAAGTCATCCACATAGAGATTACATGAAATGCTGATTACATGAAATGTAAGACACTTCCTTTGTAAGCCCCCTTCCAGCTGATCTTCCAGGTTAGAGAAACTGTTTCCCACCCTCACTCTAAACTTCCTGTCAACAAGGAAGCTTTGTATGAAGGTAGGTAATGCTCCTCTTAAACCAATATCATACAGCTTCATGAGTACGCCATGTTTCCAAGTGGTATCAAAAGCCTTTTCAAGGTCAAAGAAGACTGCTAATATGTGATTTTGATGTGCGAAGGAATTCTATATAGCAGTTTCAATCCTCACAATCCTTTTCTAGCAGCCATGTCAACCTGAAGTTAACCATTTTCTCCATCAGCTTGCAGATGCAGCTAGTAATTCCCAGGTATGGACGCATCCTTGCCAGGTTTTGGGAGAGGAATGATTATATCCTCTTTCCACATGGATGGCACTGTGCCCTCCCTATAGATCCTATTGAATAGGTCCAATAGGAACTTTTGGGAGATCTCCGGTGAGATATCATTTGGTATGAAATATCGTCACTTCCTGGGGCAGTCTTATGGCAGAGCTGCAAAGCAGTCCATCTCCTTGCACAAAAATGGCAAGTTGTATGGAAGTTCTGCTGCAGTGCTACTGAAGATCAACATTGGCTGTTGTTCTTGTTCAGCTCGAATATTGGAGAATCGGACAGTGTAAGATGCTCCAGAGATCTGCCATGGATTTAGCTAGCTCAATTGCAACATCTTTTTTGTCTGTGAGGATTATGCCATCTATCTTCAGAGCAGGTGGGGCGTTGTTTCAACTGCCTTAATGCAGCTTTTCTTGCTCTGACAGCTTGTTGGCATTCATCAGACCACCATGGTACCATAGGTCGACGGTACTGCCGACTACTTTTGAGAATGGATGCTTCTGCTGCAAGGTGAATTCGTGATGGTAGGTGATTAACAGTATTTTGAGCACACTGGAAATCGTTCACAGATCCTTGCAATATGGGAAGGAGGACGGGCTAGAAGTGAGACAAAGGACTTATTTGGTTATGCAAACAGCACATGGGTACGTCGCTTTGCCTTTGGAAAATTAACTTTGTCCTTGCTCTTTATTACCAATACTTCCTTTTCAAACTTGTACCTTTTACACTGCTGTGAAGAAGCTTCATGAGCTTTGCAGTGGTAGCAACATATTGGACCTGGACAGTTGTCATGTCCTTGATGACCTGTTGTATCAGACTTTACGCACATAGTACCACCTTTACCTTGAGGTTGTACCTTGCCAACTTAACTGATTCTGAAAGGACTAACATTTCAAAAGTTAGAAGGAGAGCTGGTGTCGACTGTTCCAAACCATCAACTTTCTTCTTAAAATGTTTAACTGCCACTACATTAAAATTCTGTAGTTCCTGTAGTAGTTTCTCCTCAGAATACCTTATCAGGCCTCTTAAAAAGACAATTCCCTTACACTGATTGAGTGTTTTGTGGGGGGGGGGGGGGTGTAAGACTTGAGCCCCAGGAATGTTGCATATCACACGCAGATGGTCACTCTCGTCTAGTGACAAAACCTTGACTATCTTGCTGTGGGGTGATGCGAGGATCACGTTGACACAACGATGTACTTCAAAAATATCAAGATCCATGATTGATACACCATTATGGTCTCCACTACTAAGTACTTGCTATATCAGATACCTTCATATTTACCATGTAAGTTTTCCTTAATGGATTGAGGAGAACTTTTCTCCTTCTTACCTGGTTTGGGAGCCAGGGAACCATTACAATTCCCATTATTACCTTTTGGAAACTGGAAAGATTCCAGAGTGACAACATGTAACATTCTAAAGGGATTGGCCAGGTGACTGCTTAGGTCATCATTGAGAGAACTAGTTCTTTTTAAATTTGTAGAAATCATACTAATAAGAATTCTCCATTTCCTCACCCCCATCCACCCTGGAGTCCAACCATGGGAAGCTATAGTTGGGACTCAAACTCTCCCAACAGCCACAGGGGTAGTGAGGAAATATACACAATCACTATATGCAGTGATGATGGCAGTCGCGGGACCTGTGCGCACCCGACTGGACAGTACCTGCTTGACCCTAGCCATATTTGACAAGCCGATTGACTTGACCGGACCTTGATCAAGCCCCCCCTCTAACCAGAATAGAGGACCAACGAGGTGTGTTGCTTCCTGCAGGGCACGGCGACATTGCTCAAACTTCAGGACTCTTGTCTCCTAGTAATACGGGACGCACGAAAAACGCGTGGGAGAATTCTCCCTGGTCCAAGCTGGAATGAACCAGGGGTGGGTACACCATCCCCTCTCATAGGCCTTGGTGCACCAGGAAGTCATTTTGTCTCATCCCTCACTGGTGACCCCTCCAGTATGGGAAGCCCTCTGGTCCGGCTCAACAGATCATTGGGACCTCAAGCCCCCCCACAGCGGCAAGGCAGCTCCCGTTCGGTGGGGGGGAGACAGACAGAGACAGAGACGCCATAAAAAAAGATTGAAGCCGCCCACAAACCGAAGCAGCAGCGATATCCATGAAAGTGCTCAAACAATTCTGAGACATAATTTTGAGACTACCTCAAAAGCGTCTGAGCATAATCTCAACAAGTTTATCTCAGGCAGGCGTTCTGCCACA
>NC_061855.1:27452151-27454651 GCF_019202785.1 Penaeus chinensis | reverse complement strand
TGCCCACGATCGTTGTCAACATCACAGAACGACCGGAAGCGCAGCAAACAAACGAGCAGGACATGGAAGGTTGCATCACCTCCAGAAAAGGGAGAAGAAAAACACGAGAGGAGCAAAAAACATCCAAACCACTACAGGGTGCAGAACGTCTCCAGTAGTATATTTATACCTCACAAGTCGCCACCTGATGCAGAGGAAGAAGATTTAGAAGACGCATCAGTTTTATTCTAGATTCACAGTAACAAAGGCAAAAATATAAACCCAGAACTCTTCATGGATTCAGATATTTTTCCTAGAAATGTAAAACTATTTTTTTTTTAGCAAAACCAAGTACAAAAACGACCAGCTTGTTTGACGTCGCCTCACAGTCACCAATACCAAAGGTCAAATTATGCTATAAAATCAAAAATATATCAATGCGCAAGATCTCCTTGGTCACTTTAAAGAAATGGAAATGATGAATACGGAGAGAAATGTCGACAAGAAGAAATGTCAAGTAATTTAATTAACATTCAAAATGTTTGTGTTTATAGGTGTGATGCTAATGATGACTCTTAGCTCAAATGAGATTACTACATCTGTAAATAACACAGCTGTAGTGAACGTCTGGGTAACTGTACAAAGCGGCATCTCTCCTTCCTTCATTATTGGTACAATCAATAGACACCCTCATCTACAGCTGTATCATTTGACTACCTCGAAGATGTGTTTTTTTAAAGAAATGTCAATGAAAAAAAAAAAAAAAAATTCTTCGGTGACTTAACAGATGACCTAAATAAATAAAATGCAAAGTTGGCAGGGATCATTAAGAAAAAACAAAATAAAACAGCTTTAAATAACCCTAACTGGATCACAGAAAAACACCTCATCCGTGCTAGACGTCATAACTATGACAGTAGACATAAAGAGGCCCAAGCGATAATTTCCCGTGGCCTTCCAAATTACGATCCCCATAAATTTTGTCAAAATATCAGTAACAGCCAGTCGACCCTCTTAGAGATTTTAACAATACATGACATTAACAGACAAGTAGACATTCTCTCGAACGTGCTAAAAAAATTGTATAGTTGCCACTGCCCCCACTTAAGATCAAAATTGTTAGACGTCTCCCCGCTCCATCACTGTGAAGACAAAATAGCTATGCATGACCAAAGTAACACCAATATCTCTTAAAATGAACAGCACAGACATCAAGCTTCATTCTGGGTATATAAAAACATTGTTAAAACATTACTCTTAATCTGGAAAATAATTAATTTTCAGTATTTTCAATGACTGTAAACAAGACACCAAAGAAACATGGAAAACAGATAAAACGTTAGCACAAAAAAAAACAAAACAAAAAACAGGCACTTATTCACAGACAGCTGCTTCCTTGGCCCCACAAAACACAACTAGGACAATGCTCTCAACAAATGCATTTAGACCACAGCCAACAGGGGTAGAGACAAGTTCTAACAATAAAACACTTAAGTGAAACGAATGCTACAGGAGTGGATATCATCGCTTTTCGATTCATCAAAGAAAGCTGACTCACAGCTGCATTCTATTTAATTGTCATTATAAATACATCTATAGTCACCGGTACCTACGCATGGAAACATGTCATCGTAACGCCTATTTTCAAATTAGGAGATGCAGAACAAATGAATAATTATCGTCTTATATCTCTAATCCCAGTGATATCTAAAGTGTTAGAAAAAAAATGTTGCAAATCAACTATCAACAGTTCCGAAGCGCAGCTGGGGTTTAGAAGTAAGCTATCCACTGAAACAGCATTATCAAATATCACAGACAAAATTTATGATAACATAGACAACAATCAAATAAATCTACTCAATTTGACTGACACTGTCTAAAGCATTTCATACTGTCAGTCATAAAATCCTGCTTAACAAAATAAAAAACCACGAAATTGACATCTATTGGTTCCGAAGTTGCCTATCCACAAGAACGCAGTCAATCAAAATGTGTAAAAATATGTCATCTAAGAAACCAGTCTCGGCGTTCCACAATGCTCCAAATTAGGTCCGATCTTATTTAATATATTCATTAACGACCTACCAAACACTGCAAACAACTGTCTCCTTGTTCAATATGCCAATGACTCTCAGTTTCTTCACGCTGTCCCTGTACAGAATTTATATGAATTGATAAGAAATACAGACTGTTACAAGAGCAAAAATGTCTTTTGACAACAACGGCCCCAAACTAAATCCTGGCAGTTGACAAAACATAGCCAAAATCCCTATAAACACAGTAACAGCAGGTTATTATATCAAACCAAGCATTTCCGTTAAAAATCTCGTAGTACACATAGACAGATACGAGACTTTCGAAACACACATGGACAACATTTACAAAAAAAAGTAATAGACTCATTGATATACCTAAATCATAAAAAAAAAAAAACAAAAAAACACGGAGACGAGAATTATTATTGTACAAACCCTTGCATTATAAACTACTGTTCCAACATGTGGGACTCAACCAACAAAAC
>NC_061855.1:27439651-27442151 GCF_019202785.1 Penaeus chinensis | reverse complement strand
AAGGAGGAGGAGGACGAAGAGGAGAAGGAGGAAGAGGAGGAAGAAGGAGGAGGAGGAGAGGAAGAAGGATAATGACGATTACGATTAGGAGGAGGAGGAGAATTAGGATGAAGAACAGGATTAAGAGGATTAGGAGGAGGAGGAGGAAGAGTAGAATGAAGAAGAAGATAAGAGGGAGGAGGAGGAGGAGGAGGAGGAGGAGGAGGAGGGGTAGAAGGAAGAAGGAGAGGAGAAGGAGGAGGAGGAGGAAAAATAGAAGGAAGAGGAAGAGGAGATGGAGGAGGAGAAGGAGGGCAGAAGGAAGAAGAAGAGAAGAGGGAGGAGGAGGAGGAGGAGGAGGAGGAGGAGGGGTAGAAGGAAGAAGGAGAGGAGAAGGAGGAGGAGGAGGAAAAATAGAAGGAAGAGGAAGAGGAGATGGAGGAGGAGAAGGAGGGGCAGAAGGAAGAAGAAGAGAAGAGGGAGGGGAGGAGGAGGAGGAGTAAAAGGAAAATAAATGAGAGAAGGAGGGAAATCAAAAGAAAACGAGGGGAGAAGAATAAAGAGGGGGAGGAGCAGGAGAAGGGAAAAGGAAAAGAAATAAGAGAAAAAGGGAGAAGGGGAAGAAGAGTAAAAAAAGAAAAGTAAGAATGGGAAAAAGAAGATAAGAGGAAAGGAAAGGAAAATTAAAAAAAATAGAAAGAATAAGAAAAGAAATAGCAGAGGAGGAGAAGAAAGTGGGGATTGAAAAAAAAGAGAGAAGAGAAGGAGGAGGAGGAAGAGAACGAATAGAAAAAAAAGATGAAGAGCAGGTATAGAAAAAAAGAAAAAGAGATAGAAGAAGGGAAAAAGAAAGAGAAGGCAGATCAAACAACAACAACAACAACATTAAAAGCATCTTCCTGAAACTCACTGATACTGCCTCTGATGCCTTCATGGCGACGCTAGAACGACACCGTATATCAAGGAATTCATGGTACACTTCCTTAAATGCTTTTCCCCAAGATTATCCTGTCACTGTCCCTGACACATGACCCCCTCGTGACCCCTCGTGTCCCCATCCTGTGGCCTCTCCTTGACCCCTAACCTCCTGTCCTTCCCTACCCTCCTGACCGCCCCTTTATGCCTACCCCCCCCCCCCTCCCCATCTTCTTCTCGTCTCTCCATAAAAAAAAGAAAAAAAAATGTCTTTGTAACCGACCAATATATATCTTGCTGTCCGTAGTCATCGATCGATTTACTTTTACTTGAGTTCTCAGTGTGATTCCCTCCGCCCCTGCGTGAGCGTTATGGGCCGAGATGTCATCTTTTCTTGTCGGAGGCACGTGTCTTTCTCTCTCTCTCTTCCTCTCTCTTTTTCTCTCTCTTTCTCTCTCTCTCTCTCTTTCTCTCACTCTCTCTCCCTCTTTCCGTCCCTTACCTTCCCTCCGTCCTCTCTCTTTCTCTCTCTCTCTCTTTTTCTCTCTTTCTCTCTCTTTCTCTCACTCTCTCTCCCTCTTTCCGTCCCTCCCTCCCTCCCTCCTTCCCTCCATGCCTCCCTCCTCCCTCCCTCCCTCCCTCCCTCCTTCCCTCCATGCCTCCCTCCTCCTCCCTCCCTCCCTCCCTCCTTCCCTCCATGCCTCCCTCCTCGCCTCCCTCCTCCTCCCTCCCTCCCTCCCTCCCTCCCTCCTTCCCTCCCTTCCCCCATCACCCATCTTTTTCTCATATGTATGTGTGTGCGTTCCCCTAGTCCCTGTCGCCCCCTTCATCACTCGTCTCTCTCCATTTCATTCTGTGTCCCTCTCCCTACCATTCATTTAGTTGTCTTTTCTCCGCCTCTCCACTATTCTCATAACTTTCCCCCCCAATTGCTCCCACCACATGCCGCCCGATGACCCTTATGGACATAAACACATACACGTGGACATATGCGGTGTCTCCTGCTCTGTGTTATGATTAGCCCACTACCTCTCGACGCCTCCCTTAGCCCTTAGCTCCTCAGTTCTCCCTTGTCCCTTGCCCTTCTACTTCCCCCTTGCTTGTCCCTATTTCTCTCACGCTCCCCTTATCCCCTCCCTTCTTCTTCCCTCCCTTCTCACCTATCCCTCTTACGCCCCAGTTCCTCTTCCTTCCCTTCCTCCTCCTCTCCCCTTGCACCTATCCCACTCAGGCCCTTCTTCCTCCTTCCTCCTTCCCTTCCTCTTTCCTCCCCTCTCACCTATCCCTATCACGCCCCCCTTAAACCTTCCCTTCCTCCTCGCATCCACTCGTTTCTCCCCTCCTCAAGCTCCCCTTACTCTTTCCCTCCTCTTCCCCTCGCCTCGTTTCTCCCCTCCTCAAGCTCCCCCTTACTTTTCCCCTCCGCTTCCCCTCCCCTCCTCTTCCCCTCCCCTCCTTTCTCCCCTCCTCAAGCTCCCCTTACCCTTCCTCTCCTCTCCCCCGAGTCCCCTGAGACCCCATTCGGACCCCAGAGGAATTTCAATCCTCGAGGGTGCAAAAATGTGCTGAAATCTTGCCATCCTGTGATTGCCCGGTAGAATCTTCG
>NC_061855.1:27339651-27342151 GCF_019202785.1 Penaeus chinensis | reverse complement strand
CTTTTTCTCTTGCTCTACTTGCGTGTGTGTGTCTCTCTCTTTTCTCTCTATTTGCGTGTGTCTCTCTCTACATCTCTCTCTCTATTACGTGTGTGTCTGTACATGTGTGTCTGCATCTATGATGGATAAGTACCTGAGGATGTGTGTTTATTAGTGTTTTGGCGCCTCTACTTTAAACGCCAGTATATTCTCTTCCCTGCTGTTCCACCTCTCGAGCTGACTGCATCTTTAATCCTGACCTCTCCCCCAAACAACAGGCTATTAAGAAGTAAATATGGTAGCATACAGCGTATTTAGGGTAAAATAGAATCCGCCATTATTACAACTGCTAATCCAGATTTCTTATACTTCGGTAAAACAACTTACATTAATAAACAAATATGATATTGCGGGGCGCTTTGAAGGGTTCAGAAATCATACACGTTATGTGGTACATTACTAACTCGGAAGTATTAGTAAGTACTCGTAAGTAAGCCATCGATAAGCCTATAGAGTCGGAGTCGATAGCCGTGTGGTGAGTCCGAAGAGGTAAGTGTCTTTGATTCGAAAAACTAGTAATTGGAAAAGTCATAACTGGCATTTTAAAGGTATCTCCATTTTCGTCGTCTGATTGGCTATTGTTATAGGACAGACTAGGATATATAGAGAGAGGGTAAGCTAATGTAGGCAATCTACGTCGAGCATTTGGCTATGATCGGAATTGTCTCTAATGGGTGTAATAGGCCCGTTTGAATATCACTGAACTGAATGCTAATAAAATGACATCAGAGGGGACGTCAGTCTTAGTGGTAGCGAGGACGTACCACTGCGTTAGGTATACTGCAGTATAAGTTTGTGCTTTGCTTATAAGTATATGCGTTTTAGAAGTATGATTGATATAAATTTTATTGTGTTAAGTTATCCATCCATCGGCATATGATTATCTTTCTTGATATACATTTTATTTTTATGATACATTACGTTCCGACAAAAATAATAATAATAAAAAAGATAAACAATGAATAATGTAAAATAAGTACCAACCATCAAAACTTAATATTAAATCACCTCATCAATAAGTGATAAATGCATTAATATAAATACAATGGTAATGAAAGAAGAAAAACCTGGCCTTAATACCACAAAACAAAAGGAAAACGAACATTAGCTAACGACACCGACGCGCCACGAGCTCCTGCCGGATTTGTTCACATCAATGATAATGCGAGGAAGTTTCCCTTCTGGCTTTTTAGTTTGATAATTGTGTGTTGCTGTTCAGTAAATCGGATCTCATTTTGTCTCAGGCTCTTTAACGGTCTGTTTCTCTGTCTGTCTGTCTTCTTGTCTGTCTCTGTCTCTGTCTCTGTCTCTGTCTCTCTCTCTCTCTCTCTCTCTCTCTCTCTCTCTCTCTCTCTCTCTCTCTCTCTCTCTCTCTCTCTCTCTCTCTCTCTCTCTCTTTCTTTCTATTTCTCTCTCTCTATATATATATCTAACTCTCTATCCGCACCATCTAATCCTGCCTCCCTCCCTCCTTCCCCAATATCCTAGATTTCCCATTCCATAAAGGTAACACCATGTCTCTCTCTCTCTCTCTCTCTCTCTCTCTCTCTCTCTCTCTCTCTCTCTCTCTCTCTCTCTCTCTCTCTCTCTCTCTCTTTCTCTCCTCTCTCTCTCTATTTCTCTCTCTCTTCTTCTTCTTCTTCTTCCTTTTTCTTCCTTTTGTCTCTTCCTTCCTCGCAGAATTTCAATCACTAAAACGTGCCAATTCACGAATCCCGCTAGCCTCCTCCATGAGCTCGCGAATCGGACAGCGCCGAGACCACACCAACGCGCTGCCTCGGTCCCCGCTGTGCAAATGAACACGCTAATCACATTTTGCCTGCGTCGAGATATGCGTGTGCGTGTGCGGCCGGTTAGGAGAACGCGGAGTTGAAGTGGTTTTGGGAGGGGAATAATAGAGGAAAGGAAATGGATTAATTGAGAGAGAATGAGGAGAGAGGCGTGTGCATGAGAGGTTATTGATAAATAGGTATAAATAGGGTCGATAGATGTTTTTTTATGAAATAGATTTAAAAGAATTTGATAAAGATTAAGGTGGATTTATGGAAACAAATAAACAAACAAGCACGGGATTAAAAAAAAAGACGGAATGCTTTTGAAATAAACAAACATATGATATAACAGAATGGTCAATAAAAGTGTTTTTAAATATAGTTAAAAAAATAAATATGCATATAGAACGATATGAAAACGTTCCTCACCCAGCTTTGGAAAAAGAAAAAAAGAAAAAAGAAAAACGTTAATAAAAGAGACAAGTGAATCTATTAAATGGAATACACGCATACATATACAAAAAGGTAAAAACACGACAAAAAGCGGCACCAAATGTAGCTCAGAAAAGTTCCAGAGAGGAAACGAAAAATTCCATCAGCGGGAAACGAAGAAAATCGAAACCCGAAGCATGGGCGGCGTTGCAATGGTGGCGCTTCAGTCGTGTTGCATGCGACGACGATGCGGTCCT
>NC_061855.1:27304651-27307151 GCF_019202785.1 Penaeus chinensis | reverse complement strand
ATGATGATGACAAAGATAACGATAATAACAGAGATGATAAAATGATAATGATAATAATGATAATGATAGTAATGATAATGAATAGATAATAATGATAATGACAATGGTGATACTGATGGTGACAATAATAATATAATAATCTTAATAACAATAATAATAATGATAATGATAATAATGACAATGCTACTACTTTTACTACTGATAATAATTGTAACAATGATGATAATAATAACAGTAATAATTATGATAATGATAATAGTAACAATAGTGATAATTCTTATTCTTATTATTGTTGTTGTTATCTATACACATATATATATATATATATATATATATATATATATATATATATATATGTGTGTGTGTGTGTGTGTGTGTGTGTGTGTGTGTGTGTGTGTGTGTTTATGAATTTGTCTTTTATTTGTGTAAGCAACCATATTTGCATGTATACATGCATATACATCCTATGTATATGCACATGCTCTTAAAGTATAAACGTATGTCAAAGCATCCAGTTATATTAGACTGCATTTTCCAACTATACACTTCGCGTTTTTTTTAGTTTTTTTAGTTTTTTTAGTTTTTTTCCTTTAGAGAGAGAGAAAAAAGACGAACTTTTTAAAAACGTAGTCACGTAACGGATGCAATATGTCGTGTATTATGTGGTATAATGTCAAAGGCCAACTATTTTCCGTGCAAAATATCCCTGGCGAATTTCCTATTCTAGGTCAGGACGTCAGGAACAACGCACACAAAAAGTTTTAGTCGATAGAGTGGGTTCCAGGGTAATTAGCCTTGTCATTAGTGTCAAGATCATTAGCATTTTCTACTCCCTCTCGCCCGTGGTGAGTAATGATTATCACTCAATATGTTTGTTTATGTATTTATTTCCGTGTCACTTTTACGGCGGTCCCCTGGAAGCAAAGTAACATTAACCGAAAAACAAGTTTAATGAGGTTTTATGTTCCTAATAAACAAAGTTTTCTAAGTTAATGTTGCATGAAATTTCTAGGCATATATTTTGTGAGTTTACTGTTTGCTCGTTTTTGTGTGTGTGTGTGTGAAGTTGTGAATACATGTATGCAAAGCACGAAACCAGGTCCGGGTGCTTTAGCGTGAACATATTTACAAGTCGAGATTGCAAACCATATCTTGTTTATCCATCTCTCCCTGTCTTTCATTTTCCTTATCTACCATTTGCTCTTTATCTTCCCTCCGTCCGTAGGGCCTGCCTCCTACTCACTCTCCTCTCCCTCGCGCAAACACTTCTCCTGCCGTGTTTACATCTCTTAGGTCGACAGACGTCGTGTTCCCGAACCGCGGAAGTTTTTGTCTCACGCACAACATTACCTTTGCTGTATAAACGCCTTTATGATTCCCCTTTTCATCAAGTGTTCCTTTGTTTGCCTTCCGTATTTCCTCCCCCTTTCGCTTCTTTTATGCACGTTGCAATCCTTTCATCATCAAGTTCACACATCGCTCCGGGTTCCCTATTTACATTTTCCCATTTCTTCTCCTCTTCGAACATAAGTTGCCTGCCGTCGCTCCTTGTCCGTAGACATTCCCATTACTGGTGTTTGTTCTCGTTCCCCTTCGCTGCAGCGCTCGACACACTTTGTCTTTGTTTGTCTTTTTACCTGTTCTATATCTGTTGCTATATATTATATTTTATTTCTTTTCCTTTTCTCACCTCTCTCTCTCTCTCTCTCTCTCTCTCTCTCTCTCTCTCTCTCTCTCTCTCTCTCTCTCTCTCTCTCTCTCTGTATTTCTGTTTCTAAGCACACTTACTTGCATAGAGTGATATATATATATATATATATATATATATATATATATATATATATATATATATATATATTTAATTGGGAAATTAAAGACAATAGTGTTCTGATGTTTGTTGATAGAGAGAAGTGAATGGAGTGTTTATATATTTAGATTGTGTGTGCACACACACACACACACACACACACACACACACACACACACACATATATATATGTATGTGTGTGTGTGTGTGTGTGTGTGTGTGTGTGTGTGTGTGTGTGTGTGTGTGTGTGTGTGCGGTTGTGTGTGTGTGTGTTTGTGTGTGTGACTATGTACGTAATGATTATACCAATAAATATTATATATGCAAGTTTCCTTCTTTGGTTACACTCTTCCTTTGAGTGGTAAAGGTATGTCGGCATAACTCAGAAACTGATATGAGACAAACAATATCAAAAGTTTATAAACGGTTTATTGATACATCAGACGAACCACTTTCTCTCTCTCTCTCTCTCTCTCTATCTCTATCTCTCTCTCTCTCTCTCTCTCTCTCTCTCTCTCTCTCTCTCTGTCTCTCTATCTCTCTCTCCCTCTCTCCCTCTCTCTCCCGCCCTCTCTTTCTCTCTCTCTCTCTCTCTCTCTCTCTCTCTCTCTCTCTCTCTCTCTCTCTCTCTCTCTCTCTCTCTCTCTCTCTCTCTCTCTCTCTCTCTCTCTCTCTCTCTCTCGCTCTCTCTCT
>NC_061855.1:27292151-27294651 GCF_019202785.1 Penaeus chinensis | reverse complement strand
CCTCTCTCTCTCTCTCTCTCTCTCTCTCTCTCTCTCTCTCTCTCTCTCTCTCTCTCTCTCTCTCTCTCTTCTCTCTCTCTTGTTAGGCTCGTTTTCCTCTGGAAACACTATTTCCATAGGGAACAGGGATGAGTTTCACAAAAACAATTGCAAGCTATTACCACAAATAACTGCAGAAAAGGGTCTTGTGTAACAGATCTTTTGAAAATGTGATGAAAGGACTGTCAGATGACTGGGTGAAGTTCTAATTGTAAAAGAAAATTGAATGTGTGCTACATATGGTTTCTGTTTGTGGGGAAAAGAGGGAACTAGGTAATATAAAAAAAAAGAAAAAAAAAGAAAAAAAAAAGGGGGGTGGGGAATAGCTACGTCGGAAAAAAAGTTATTTGTTTTTAGCTACTTTTTTTTTCTAAAGTAAAGCAGATTTTCCTGGTTAAAAACTGATAAGCATCATCACCTTCCACAGAAATAAAGAATTAGCATTTTTTTTAACTGTCAAAGCTTACCGTATTTCTGAGATGTGAATTCATAAAACATATTTTATTTCAACTTTATTAAAGGCTTCCAAGACATGACAGGTAGGATGGATATGATGTTTATTATTATTATTGTTGTTATGATTTGATTTGCTTACTAGAAAACTGATTACGAAACCGTCGTTGTGTGTGTGTGTGTGTGTGTGTGTGTGTGTGTGTGTGTGTGTGTGTGTGTGTGAGTGTGTGTGTGTGTGCGGAAAATCTAAATTAACACCAATTCAAAAAATACTTATTTTCCTCCATTACGCATTTTTTTCTCCTTTTTTCAGGAACCTGCATACGGCTCTCGATTCCGATTTTGAACATCTCTGCACAGACATACATAACTTGCTATGCTTCCAACTCAACATCCAGAATAAACCGATTTACGGGATCCTGGACGAAATCCTGGGGTTTGAGTCCTAAGGGCCCAGTAGACGGCCGGCATTACATCCAACCGGATCCCGATATTTCCGGCCGATCTGATTCCTTCACTCGGAGACCCGTCGTACGTCTGCTCGCCGAGTGGCTGGGGGTCGCGAAGCCGTCGGATAATAATGACAATAATAATTATAATAAGATACAGAGAGGAAGGGAGAAACAGGTAGTCAATCGGTCTACTGTAGATGTGACTGCAACATTTCGTAGATGCCGACGATCAGGGACTAGGACATTGCCGTTCCTGAATTAACCCCCCCCCCCCCCCCTACCGACTCTGAGTCTGAGGTAGAGGTAACTGTAGCATAAACTCATTCGCATAAAACGGGTCAGATGATCGTGGGAGACCTGTTCTTTTAAAAAAGTCTAGTCTCTTCAAAATCCTCCAAAAGAACGCTTTGAAGGCTTATTGGTGAGTCTGATAGAGTTAGCCCCACAGGTGAGAATGACATATTTATTTTCCTTGCAGATCCCAAATTTAATTTGCATTGCAATTTCTAGTCTTTCTGTCATGTAGATCTGCTCCCCGGGGGATATAATTAGTATTTGTTCATTATGCTTCTAATTCCACTCTTTGACGCGAATTCATGAAAAGTAATATGCCATATGTTTAATTCAAATACTCTTACCGGCACGAATTAAAAGCCGGTGCACCCTGGTTTTCCTTAATACTTGAAGAGAGAGAGAGAGAGAGAGAGAGAGAGAGAGAGAGAGAGAGAGAGAGAGAGAGAGGGGGGGGGGATGAAAATAGAGAGAGAAAGAAATAGAGAAAGAGAAAGAGAAGGAGAAAGAGAGAAATGAAACTAGAAAGAGAGACAGCGAAAGAGAGAAAAGTGAAAATAAAGAGAGACACAGACAGAGAGAGAAATGAAAATATAGAGAGAAAGAAATAAAGAGAGAGAGAGAGAGAGAGAGAGAGAGAGAGAGAGAGAGAGAGAGAGAGAGAGAGAGAGAGAGAGAGAGAGAGAGAGAGAGAGAGAGAAAGATTGTGTGTGTGTAAATGTATGTTGTAATCCATCATCTCGCTAAGCAAGTTATAATGTAAACATTACCCATTGCATACAAGTAATAATCAATCACCTTTGTGCAAGTCATGATTGTTTAATTTTCCATGTATGTCAAGTTTAGTGCATTGTATATGAATACAATCGCAGGCATATCAAACAGAAACATTTATCTGACAACCACCAATGCATTCTCACCCACTTTTCAGTGAGCATTCCTGGGGTAAAATAGTACTGTTTCTTCACGAAATGAAGACGTAGCACAGCCTTAGAAGCAACATCATAAGTAACATACATGATGGAGCAGCATTTTCTCAGAGCAGTATCTTAGATTGATTTTATTCAATAATACTTCCTGATTATCTGTATCGGTACATAATTTTACTAGGATTATTTACTTTGCAATAATCATTAGTAAAGTTGATGGCCATTAATGTAACAGTAACACTGTTATTACAGGTAGGTTTGGTATGAAGTTTTGCACAAATGTTAACTATCAGGCGCGTAGAAACACATGAATGTAATGTAGCACTATATGATATT
>NC_061855.1:27267151-27269651 GCF_019202785.1 Penaeus chinensis | reverse complement strand
GGAATCCGGTACTCTAACGAAGAGCTTAACAATTAAATGAAAATGGTATTATAAAATAGCATTATAATTTATTGTAAAACTGGAGCGGTGTAATGTAGATTTAGTACTTTCAATTAGTACTTTCTATCATAAATAATTTTTGTGTTTATTAACAAGGTAGTGTCTGTTCACAATGCGTTGTACATGTCGTTATCAGAAATCTATATCATAGAACTATAGAGCCTTGTATCACAAATGCCACGAGGCTTCATCTGTAGCCTTAGGGATAGTTTACAATAGTCCTGTTCCTTCATATTCATCCAGGTTTCATAACGAGATTATATGAATGATCTGAAATTAGGAACTTAAACTTAAGATATAAGCATTGGCACTTTAGAAATGATGTTAAAGAATGGTAAACATAGATTGCATTCCCGTGGAATTCTTATAGTTATTCGAACGAAGCCTTTCCAATAATTGTTTTGTTTTGTGGGAAAATAAGCGTGTAATGTAGCAATGCCAACTTAGCAGAAACAAAAGATGATGAATACGGTACGTCATATATATTTTGTAATTAATAAATCCATTAGTTATCTCGTGCGCAGATGTGACGAGAACAGGGGAACAACCTCTCGGACGACCCCAGCGGTAAATAATTTAACATCAATTTGTCATATATTGTATATAAGATCCGTTGTCATATATTGTACATAAAATCCTTTGTCATATATTGTACATAAGATCCTTTGTCATATATTGTACATAAGATCCTTTGTCATATAGTGTACATAAGATCCTTTGTCATATAGTGTACATAAGATCCTTTGTCATATATTGTATATAAGATCCTTTGTCATATATTGTACATAAGATCCTTTGTCATATATTGTATATAAGATCCTTTGTCATATATTGTACATAAGATCCTTTGTCATATATTGTACATAAGATCCTTTGTCATATATTGTACATAAGATCCTTTGTCATATATTGTACTTAAGATCCTTTGTCATATATTGTACATAAGATCCCTTGTCATATATTGTACTTAAGATCCTTTGTCATATATTGTATATAAGATCCTTTGTCATATATTGTACATAAGATCCTTTGTCATATATTGTACATAAGATCCTTTGTCATATATTGTACATAAGATCCTTTGTCATATATTGTACTTAAGATCCTTTGTCATATATTGTACATAAGATCCTTTGTCATATATTGTACATAAGATCCTTTGTCATATATTGTACATAAGATCCTTTGTCATATATTGTACATAAGATCCTTTGTCATATATTGTACTTAAGATCCTTTGTCATATATTGTACATAAGATCCCTTGTCATATATTGTACTTAAAATCCTTTGTCATATATTGTACATAAGATCCCTTGTCATATATTTTACATAAGATCCTTTGTCATATATTGTACATAAGATCCTTTGTCATATACTGTACATAAGATCCTTTGTCATATATTGTACATAAGATCCTTTGTCATATATTGTACATAAGATCCTTTGTCATATATTGTATATAAGATCCTTTGTCATATATTGTACATAAGATCCTTTGTCATATATTGTACATAAGATCCTTTGTCATATAGTGTACATAAGATCCTTTGTCATATATTGTACATAAGATCCTTTGTCATATATTGTATATAAGATCCTTTGTCATATATTGTACATAAGATCCTTTGTCATATATTGTACATAAGATCCTTTGTCATATATTTTACATAAGATCCTTTGTCATATAGTGTACACAAGATCCTTTGTCATATAGTGTACATAAGATCCTTTGTCATATATTGTACATAAGATCCTTTGTCATATATTGTATATAAGATCCCTTGTCATATATTGTACATAAGATCCTTTGTCATATATTGTACTTAAGATCCTTTGTCATATATTGTACATAAGATCCTTTGTCATATAGTGTACATAAGATCCTTTGTCATATATTGTACATAAGATCCTTTGTCATATATTGTACACAAGATCCTTACATCACTGACAAACACTGACTTTATAAAATGGCACTTGAAGTTTCCTGATCGAGTTCATGTTCAGTATGCTTCTCATTACTACTATTACTATCTTAGCTACTCCTGATACTACTACTACCACTATTACTACCACTATTATCGATGGTGCCGTTTCTGCTACCGCTACTAATACTGCTATTGTTGTCGCTGCTGCTGCTGCAACTACTACTGCTACTGCTGCTACTATTACTACTACTGTTAATAATAATGATAATAATGATAATGATGATAATAGTGATAAAAGTAATAATATAACTACTAATAATAACAACAGCAACAAAAACAATAATAATGAGGATGATAATGACGATAATTATACTCTGCTGCTGCTATTTCTCCTACCACAACAACAACAACAACAATAATAACAATAATGATGATAATAATAATGATAATGATAATAATAATAATAATAATGATATTGATAATATTGATCATAATAATGATGATGATATTATT
>NC_061855.1:27217151-27219651 GCF_019202785.1 Penaeus chinensis | reverse complement strand
AATGTGATGTGGCATCCCTATGATTATTGTTATTGCATAAGTTGTAATGGCGGGCGCTGCTCTTTCTATATTTTTAATAAAATACAGTAAAAAAATGTAGGAGACGCCTCAATTGACGTTTGAGAATTTTTCAAAATAGGCTTTGATACTTTTCTTGTTATTTCCAAAGCAGAATAATCTTCGTCAGAGGCTAATTTGCATAAGATCATATTAAAGACAGCCCTTACGCGTTAGAACAAAAATGAGGACAGTCTTTGTGGACGAGAATAGAAAATAGCAGTAAAATTAAGAGGGATTAAATTAACGTTTGACAATAAATCAAAGGGATCTTCTAAGATTTTACTATCATACTCAAATTAGTGAAAAACTGTAATTTCAAAGACAGCCTTTACGCGCGGGCCGAGTCTTAGACAAATACTGCTTGTCTAACACATTTTCGTGGGGAGTCATAAACAAATTTGACGAGTCGAAGATATACGCAAGACTATTCTGATTTATTTTCAACCATTAATTGATCCATTTTCTACATATTTACAGCAAATTTTCTATTCGAAAATACAAAATGGCGCCGGGCGGCTCCACAGCTGGTACGATGACAACAAACATATGGTTGCCCAAATTTTTGTTGAATATATGAAACACTATTGACATTATAGATAAAGATTTATTGCAGTATTATTTCTTTTCAAGCATTACTGCAATCAATTAACTTCATAGAGCCTATAAAGACGTAAATGTTTATTCTACTGCCAGCGTTAACTTTGAGATATGGCACAGGTCCTTCTATTTATGAGGCTCGGGCCTTTTTTTATATTCGTTTTGATAGGCTGATTGAGTGATGAAGAAATACAATCAAGTTAGCTGCTATGGTCACTAACAACTATGTGAGGAAAGGCAAAAGAAAAAAAATCGGCCAAAATTACGTTGCCAAGGCTTGTAACTTAAGCCTGTCCGCCATCCGTCGACCTCATTAAACTCAAAAGAAGAGGTTCCCTTTGATATGTCTCTACTGTTTTGCAATACCATCACACCAGCTAGCTTTGTATGTGGACCAGGAACGTTGATTTTCTCCCTCTCCTTCCACCTGCTTCCCCTACCTGGAATGACACACGTGGCGCTGTTACCTAGGCTTACCAGATCACTGAATCAAGCTTTTCCCCAAGCACAAGCAGCGCCCGTGTCAGAAGGGAGAGAAGAGGAAGAGGCTTTCAGGTCGCAAATTAGTCGTAAACAACTTTGTCCTTTTTTTTCTCGTTGTTCTATATTTGCCAAGAACCATATCAGTCAACATGGCTATAATCCTTAATTAAATCTTCATACAGGATTATTTAGAGAGTTCATGCATGCACAATACTGAAATCAATCATGTCTTACTTGCAAGTAAAGAGGAAATACAATTACTTACTTCTTTATAGAGATATCGGAAATTTTCAAACCATCCAATAATGCTATAATTCCCACATCGTTGATATAAGTCTCCAGAAACAATGCGGAAGAATATTACTCTGCACATTTTAACACTTCCACTGTGCATTTATTTACATTCATGTGTATTGACAGATAAATAGAGAGAGTATGTGTGTGAGAAAGTGAAGAGAGAGAGAAAGAAATAGACAGAGTGAGAGCAATGTTTTCTGCCGTCAAACATGCAGTTATTATTGATCGGCATATAAGTAATGCAACCGTATATCTAGCAGGCTGTAAAAGCTTCAGCTTGGCTTGAAATGTATTTATCCCAGTGTCCACTTCTGAGAACAAGCAAGAGCTAACAGCTTTTGCTTTACGTGGACTTAAGATAAAAACGGAATTGGCTATGCGTACGATACAAAAATCTCCCTTGAATTCGGGACACTGAAGAACATGCTTTATTTGAACGTAAATAGTTAATACACTCTTAAGAATGCGAGTCGGTGTGCAGCAAGTTTTTTCGCTAACCTTTAACCTCACGGAGATTAAACGTCAGTGACTCGTACTGTCTCGATGACGTTGCAGGAAAATTGATAAATATATAAAATATCGGTTTCTCTATTTATTTATTCAATATTCCTTTATCTCTTAAAATGGGGACACTGAGATAGAGTGAGTTAAATGTATAAATCTGAATATTTATGTATGTACGTGTATTAGTAGGAGTAGTAGTAGTAGTAGTAGTAGCAATAGTAGTAGTAGTAGTAGTAGTAATAGTATTTTTACTTTAACACCCTAACTTTAAAAATTTTCATAGTCATAACCATGATCATAATCATAATCATTGAATATGATAGTGATAAAGATCTTAATGACAATAACGATGATACTGAATAACAATGATCATTATAACAATAATAATAATAATAATAGTAATAGTAGAAACAATGACAATAGAATAATAATAGCAATAATGATAATAACAATAATAAAGATAATAATAACAGTGGTATAAGTTATAACATGCTGATAATAATAATGATAATGATAATGTTGATAATAATAGTAATGATAATAAAGATAATAAGGATAA
>NC_061855.1:27207151-27209651 GCF_019202785.1 Penaeus chinensis | reverse complement strand
GTATTTGTGGCAGGAAGTTAAGAGTTACTGAAAAAATAAATGACATTTTCGTCACATATCACATTTCCAAGAAATGTAATCAAGAATATAAAAAAAAGGCATCTCTTGATGTTTGATATTTTGGGTTTCGAGAAAAAAACAATAAAAATATATCTATTTATAATTGATTTTACTTTACATAGAAGATGAAATGTATCTCTGAATATTAAAATGTACGATCCAGCATATCTCTCTAATGTTATATATATATATGTATATATATATATATATATATATATATATATATATAGATATATATATATATATAAAAGGCATCTCTTCATGTTTGATATATTTTTTTTTTTTTTTTTTTTTTTCTCTCAATTCACTACTGAGAGGTTATATGGCAGTGTCACCCTTGCTTAACAATTGTGCCACGGCGGTGACTTTCCCTACGACACCTGCCTTTGGCTTCTCAAGGCGATATGTTGTTTTCTCGGGCTCGAACCAGTAGCCAGAGCGCAGGCCTTTTTTACGACCGCTGCGACGGGAATTGAACTCGGGACCACGAGGGTCGAAGTCCAGTGCTCTAACCACTGGACCATCGCGGCAGTCACTCATATATATACATACATATATATATATATATATATATATATATATATATATATATATATATATACTGCTTCTTATGTTTCCTGTGATAAGCAGACTTTGACGAGCCAAGCGCCATTCTCACTAAGCATCTGTCTCAACATAAATACCCTGTAACCAGGTGACGCAACAACAACGCCTTCTTTTGCCATAAGTAGATCGCAGACCATTAAATGGATTGGCAAGCTGTGTGTATCGTCTTTCCTTCCGCTGACTTGTGGAATCCCCCATAATGAAGCTGCTGTCTAATATCAATTTGAACAGTGGCTTTTCTCCTGCCGACAGTCTACTTGCTTCCCACATCCTCCGCCTTTTCCATACGTCGGCCAACCTTCGCATAGACCGCCTGATCCTTCGAATTCATCTGATCTCCCTTCGCTTCTGTTCACCTGGTGTCACCTGCCCCGTGTTGACCGCGCTGCCTTTTCCTTCTCTTTTTTATACTCTCTCCTCTCCCCTTTCCCTTCATACCTGAAGCTGGAATCCAGGAGGATTTCGAACTGTTGTCTCATTCTCAATAAATCTAGTTTGTGCATAGTGGGACATTCTACCGTATATCAACACGGTAGAGTCTTTTACCATTCACATATATTTGTGTGTGTGTGTATATATGTATGTATATATATATATATATATATATATATATATATATATATATATATATATATATGAGTGTACAAATTGATACATTAACTGATATATTGCAAAGAAATGAACTACGGAGGAATCAGATCTTATTACATACAGTGCAAAGAACATATAAGGCTTCTTCTCTCTCTCTCTCTCTCTCTCTCTCTCTCTCTCTCTCTCTCTCTCTCTCTCTCTCTCTCTCTCTCTCTCTCTCTCTCTTTCACTTCATTGTACCCTAGCGTTTGATTCATGGCCGTAGTATGTGTCCCATCTGAACTTTACAATAAATCGTTCTCTGAACCTTTAAATCATCAGAACTATTCGTCTTCTTAATTGGTTGAATGCTTTCCTTTATTTCGTATTGATATATTATATGTGTACAAGATTGTGTATGGTATGAATGGATTTATGTGTTTTAGATATATCGCTAACTATTTACGTTAGGAATCTCTCTCTCTCTCTCTCTTTCTTTATCTATCTACATCTCTCTCTCTCTCTCTTTCTCTCTCGCTCTCTCTCTCTCTCTCAATCCCTTTTTCTCTATCCCTCTCCCGGTTGTTGTGTGTGTGTGTATTTGTAGCATATACCTAGATAGCTATGTATATGTATATTTGTGAAATGCGATGGTACCTTCTTATAATATTGATTTAGACAAAATACTTCTGGAATATGGTTTCTTTAGTTAGTCTCTGGTTCCTGTAGTTTAACCAGCAGTAGACTGTAAACTGGAAAAAAAGGTAATATAGTATGCTACTAGTGAATCTAATGGCTATTGAAATATTATCTCTTCTTAATTATTCCCAAAGGCTTCTAATATTACTAATTGCCCGTCGATATAGATATGGCATGTGAAAGATTTACTGTTCGAGACTATATATATCTTTTAAAGTTCCTTTTATCGAAAATGAGCAGAGTCTTAGGTGAGAGGTATTTTTTGTTTGTTTGTTTGTTTTAAATCTCAACAGTTCCAGATTGTAATTACACTTGGGCCGTTTGTGACATGTAAACAATAAGACAAAGTGTATGAAATCTAAATTGAGTACCAACATGTACCACTTTCAAGCCTTCGTAAAAGACGACCCTTTCATACAAGTGTATCTTCGGTTTATATCATGGAACTGATCTGTGGTCATTACATCATCATTCGTTGTTAGGTGTCTGTTTGTGTATGTGTGGTGTGTCTAGCATCCGCGGGTGTATGTCTGTGTGTGTGAATGTGTGTGTGTGTGTGTGTGTG
>NC_061855.1:27197151-27199651 GCF_019202785.1 Penaeus chinensis | reverse complement strand
ACACACACACACACACACGCATATATGTATATCATGTGCAAGTGACCGTGGGGTGATTCCTTTGTTTCCTTTTACTATTAATTAATTTGTTAACTATTCAATCAAACCTTTACAATAATCTAAGTTAGAATACTTCATCTCCCAGTCATAGAGGCCTATCGATGATGTATGCCTTCGCCCCAATGCATATGCAACGTTGCAAGCCTAACATTGCTGCAATGCTTTGTAGCTTACAGTATTACAGGCAACATTAAATTCGTGTTGCCTCGTGCACGCGGATTAACTGCTGAAATAGCATATAATATCGACTTATGTATTATGATGATATTCTCGTAACTTTGCTTGAAAATCATTGAGCAAGTTTGATCTCTTTTTCGTACATATGGGTGCTGAATCTATATCAAAATCAACAGACTATCGAATATCAAAATTGCAGAAATAATGAATTACTCTAGTTTACAAATGAAGCTATATTAAAGATATGTAAATTTGTAAAATATCATTCATCAGACATCACTATGTGATTTACATTTAAACCATTATCATTTAAAACATAACACTCGGGTAATAAATCAAAAGATATTACTTTAATAACGCTGATTTCAGGCAACATAAGTTAATCTCATATTCACTGTCGGAATATTAAAAAATATCAGTGAATTTTTACCGCAGTGTGTGTGTGTGTGTGTGTGTGTGTGTGTGTGTGTGTGTGTGTGTGTGTGTGTGATAGAGAGAGAGAGAGAGAGAGAGAGAGAGAGAGAGAGAGAGAGAGAGAGAGAGAGAGAGAGAGAGAGAGAGAGAGAGAGAGAGAGAGAGCCAGGGAGCGAGAGTGCGAGAGAGAGAGTTAGTGAGTGAGTGAGTGAGTAAGTGAGCGGGTGAGTGAGTAAGTGAGTGAGTGAGAGAATGATTGGATGAGTGAGTGAGTGAATGAGTGAATCAGCAAGTGAGTTTCTTTTCTTTTTCTTGTTATTTAATGAGTATTCATAACTAGAAGAATAAGTGGAAATAAACTTATACATGGACTAAAGGATCGCATGAGCTAAACAATGACATGAGATTTCAGCATGAATGATCAATTATGTTAAATGGCTAAATTCATCAGCTATATTTGTATGATTAGACAAGTGTTTATACGTCATCAATCTCGTTTTTGTTTATGTGTTTGCTCTATATACATCAATTTAACACAAAAGATATTAATCATTATGACCAACATTCTTTATGATGATTGTAAGTAGGAGAAATTGCAAGTATTTTACACTGTTTTGATGAATCATAACTGCTTCATGAAGGAGGCTATTAAAAGGGGATATGAACACAACTGTAAATAGGAAAACTCGGCTTCAGCTTAAGGAAATCCAGCTTTTTTCACGTCGATTGTTTTTCAACGCTCGCTAATACCCTACGTGCTAGTCCATAACAGGTATACTTCAACGTATTTATAGACGTTAACTACATCGACCCCCGTTTTATTCTACTGTCTTCCCGTGGTGATACATAAAGGCTGATAAAATGAAGCATAGAAAGGATCCCATAACATAATAAGCATAAGGAAACGTAATCAAAATGGGTAAGAACCAGGAATTGGAAGAGGGGGAAATGATTGTCTATGTAAAAGTACAATGTATTGCTTACAATTTCGAATCCTGTTTTAGAAACTTTAATGATGTGAAGTCAAGGCCTGGGGGCTCGGGATGTTTATCTTCATAATTTGAGAAAAATCTAAAACATATATGCAGCGTATGATGGGTCTTGAAGAACGTCATTGTAATTATCATTCCTTCCTTGCAAAGCCTTGTCCCCTATTTAATGTCATCTAATAGTTCTTTCCAACAAATTAATTAAATATGACAATGGGTAATGGTATAAATCGCCCGTGGAGTCCATATGGAAACAAAATTAAATCTGGAAAAAAAAAAAAAAACTAGAAAGCCATCTCATGACGTTGGATTAGGCGATTGGCCAATTACGCTTGAAGCCAATCTGATATTTTCCTTGATCTAATTGAAATTTCACGGACTTTGTTCCACAGGCGAAGGCAGAGACGTGGGAGGAAAGACGAAGATCGAGCAGAGCAAGTTAAGAATGAAATCCGAGTAGTTTGAACCAGAAAATGCAGATGAACCAGCAGTGGACAGGGAAGCCAGTGATCCTTACTGGCGGTGGTAGTCAGAGAGAGAGATGAAAATAGAGAGAATGGAGAACTACATGAGAGAGAAACAAAGGTAGAAAGGAACAGGCACGGCATGAAGGAATGAGCGACACAGTGAAGTCAGAGAAGAAGGTTAAGATACAAACAATAAATGAATGAGAGAACAATGAAGGAATCAGTGAATTATGGAGAGTGTGTAAACAAAAAGGGAAGAAGAAAGTGTTTGTGTGTAAAAGGGAAATACAATTTTAAAAAGTCGTAAAAGATTACGTGAGAATCTAAGGGTCCTGTATGGAGAGCCTTCTGTGACGTCATCAGGATCCCCGTGCTTTTCCCGAAATTCGACTT
>NC_061855.1:27179651-27182151 GCF_019202785.1 Penaeus chinensis | reverse complement strand
GTGTGTGTGTGTGTGTGTGTGTGTGTGTGTGTGTGTGTGTGTGTGTGTGTGTGTGTGTGTGTGTGTGTGTGTGTGTGTGCGTGTGCGTGTGTGTGAGTTGGATTGATAAAATAATCAGCAATCACTTAAAAAAAAAAAAAAAATAGCAATACCACTATTTTTTTTCTTTCTTTCTTTCTTTCTTCTTTTTTTGAGTTCATTACTAACACTTTCGTGACCTTAAACACTGCAATATACGTGACGCGGGAAGCAATAGTCACTAAAAAAGACTATGGGCAAGTTCTACGCTGTCTGGCAAGTTGAGAAAAGGAATGGAAAGGAGAATTGGAAAGCAACATAGGTAGAGTTTGCACTAGAGCGCTATACCTTCTGCACGTGATAATCTTGAAGGTGTTGCAGGTCTATTTCTCCTTCTCTCTTTCGTTTTCTCCTTCCCCTCCCTCTTCTCCTTCGCCTGCTCTTTTTCTTCTTTCTTTTCTTATTCTTTCTTTCTTCCTTTCTACCAATTTACGCGATTATATGAAAAACAAGCGAAAAGACATTTAATCAAATCAACACCGCCTACGTGGGAGTTTTTTCCAATTGGCCTGGAAGTGATTCGATCGCCTGTCTTCTTCGTGGGAAGCGCGACCATATCCATTCCGCCATCGCTCTGTAGTAGAAATTGAAAGCTCTTTGCCCATTTAAAGTCAATATTTCTCACATTAATATCAATTTAATTTCTTAGTGTATGCGTGAGAGAGAGAGAGTGCGTTGGACTCAAAATAATGAGCAATTGCTTTTATCTAAAGAAATATAAAGTAAAAGATACTGAAGCAATGCACCTATTGTTTTATTTCTTTTAAATTTAGTTTTATTTGTTTTTTTATTATTTAATTATTTTCTGATACCTATCACTTTTCTTCGTGACCTTAAAAAACTGCAATATGCGTGACGCGGGAAGCAATAGTCACCAACACTGGGAATGAATGGGGCTTTCTCATTTAAAATAGTGCGATCTATGGGCAAGTTTTACGATGTCTGGTAAGTTGAGAGAAAGGAATGGAAGGGAAATTTGGAATTGTTTTTAAATTCACTTTCTTCGTGACTTTAAAAACTGCAATTTCCATGACGTGGGAAGCAATAGTCAGCAACAAGGATGACTGGGGCTTTCACGTTAAGAATAGTGTGATCTATGGGCTGAAGGTCTGCGCTGCCTGGGGAGTTGAGAGAAAAGATGAAAGAAAAGTATGGAATGGAAGGGAAAGCAAAAGTCCATAGTTGAGCGCTATACCTTCTGATAATCTTTGAAGGTCTCTTTCTCTTTTCTCTCGTTTTCTCCTTCCCCTTCCCCTTCTTCGCTTTCACCATTTCTTTCTATTTATTCTCTATCGCTGTCTCTTCCTTTCTATCAATTTACGATTGTATGAGAAACAAGCAAGAAGACAATAAAAGAAATCACCGACGCCTACGTCTTTTTTCTATTTAGCTTGGAAGTGATTCGATCGCCGGTTAGAAAGTTATTTGTTTATTTAAAATAGAATATTTCTCACATTAATTATTCGGCAGTCGAATTTCTTAGTGCATGTGTGTGTTTGTGTGTGTGTATGTGTGTGTGTGTGTCTGTGTGTGTGTGTGTGTCTGTGTGTGTGTGTGTGTGTGTGTGTGTGTGTGTGTGTGTGTGTGTGTGTGTGTGTGTGTGTGTGTGTGTGTGTGTGTGTGTGTGTGCGTGTGTGTGTGTGTGTGTGTGTGTGTGTGTGTGTGTGTGTGTGTATGTGTTTGTGTGTGTGTGTGTGTATGTGTGTGTGTGTGTGTGTGTGTGGCACGTTGAAATAAAAGAATGGAATGAAGGGAGAATTGGAAAGCAAAATAGGTAGAATCCACAGCCTTACCTTCTGTACATGATACTCCTTGAAGGTATCGCTTGTCTCTTTCTCCTCTTCCCTCTTTCGCTTTCTCATTCTTCGCTTGCTCCTCCTTTTCTTTCTCTTTATTCTCTCACTATCTCTTCCTTTCTCTCAATTTATCTATCTCTTTATTCTCTGTGAGTGTGTGTGTGTCTCTCTCTGTCTGTCTTTATATCTTACTCTCTCTCTCTCTCTCTCTCTCTCTCTCTCTCTCTCTCTCTCTCTCTCTCTCTCTCTCTCTCTCTCTCTCTCTCTCTCTTTCTATGGTAGAACGTAAATCGCTTTATGATCAAGTGGAAATTCCCCTGCTTGCATTTTCATCGGTCACGGCATGGCCTAATATCACCCCTACATAGTGAGGACGGGGAAACAACCTTGTTATTGTGGATACCAAATATAGTTCCGGAATAATATTTCTGTACACTTGTTGGGTTCCACTTCTGTATATCTTATTCCATGTAACGTAATGCGTAAATGGAATCTTTATGAGGTTGTTTGTAACAAAGAGTTTGATTGGTAGAATATATACAACCAATAAGTAGCATTCGTATCTTTTTTTTTTGGACACTATGTAAGCCTTTAGATCCTTCGCTTTCTTCAAATAAGTGGTAACA
>NC_061855.1:27144651-27149651 GCF_019202785.1 Penaeus chinensis | reverse complement strand
GTATGATGTGTGTATATATATATAAATATATATATATATATATATATATATATATATATATATATATATATATACATTATATGTGTATAATATATATACACAGAGAGAGAGAGAGACAGAGAACGAGAGAGCGTGGGTCGGGGTGGGGGGGGGGGTGCGTATGTGAGTGTATATATATTAATATATGTATATATATGTATACATACATATCTATGTATATATGTATATATATGTATATATACATATCTATGTATATATGTATATATATGTATATATTCATATATATGCGTATATATACATATATATGTGTATACATATATATATATATATATATATATATATATATATATATATATATATATATAGGCATTTTTGTAGCATCCTGGAACCCTACACTTTACGCTGTTTCAAGTTGTATCACGGTCACTACAAAACACGATGTCATCGAAGTTTGTACTGATATACAAAGTTTTTGAGAAAAGGAGTTTTTTTCACATAAATAAGTAAATAGAAAACCACTGAAGTATATGATATGCTGTTGTGATTTTTAAATACAAGCAAAACATTGCGGAAATTTCAAATATAATGGAAAAAGTACCTGACTACTCCGCAACCTATATTGTTTATACACACCGCTCTTCACTTTGCGAGGCTGGGGAAAGTTTAAATGTATTTTTCAGATTCAGTCAAAATATTGTTTTTTATTACATATTGTTCTTCATATAAAAGTGGAAGTTGCACAAGGTTTTGTATCTTGTCATATCCACAGCGAATGAGCTAAATGTCGAAATTAGATAACTGAGTAATTCCAATGATCACATACAATTATTTTATTAATTGGTTGAATTATATAAACAAATCAAGATACACAATATTTTCTTTTATATTTTTTATCCTGTAAGGTTATAGGATATATGTACAGAATGACTTTGAAAATATTCATCCCACCGAAGTCAATACCACGTCATATGATCGGACACGTTGAAAATTCTTACCATGTCGTTCCAGCGACCGACATGATTGACTTCAAATTTTACCAATATATAGTGAACATGTATTTGATGTACTGCGAAAACAACCACGTTTTACAGTCTAAGCCCATACTGCAAATCCTTCTGAACAACCAAGTTTTACAAACTGAACTCATATTGCAAATCCCTCTGAACAACCAAGTTTTACAACCTGAACTCATATTGCAAATCCCTCTGAACAACCAAGTTTTACAACCTAAACCCATTTTGCAAATCTTTCTGAACAACCACGTTTTATAACCTAAACCTATATTGCAAATCCTTCTGAAGTCTTACAACTCGAACCCATATTGCTAATCCTTCTCAGCAACCAAGTTTTACAACCTGAACCCATATTGCTAATTCTTCTGAACAACCACCGCTTCCCCATCCGTCTCCCCCCCCCCCCCTCTACACATTTTATGCTAATTTGCAACACGGGAGTCTTGTCAGCGATATGAAGAAGACGGTGGCATTTGGCAACTCATTAGCATTGTTGGGGTTTTGAAGGGCGGGGAGGAGGGGGAAGGGGGAGGGTAGTGAAAGGGAGGAAGGGGAAGGGGAAAGAGTTGAAGGAGGGTGGGGAAGAAAAGGGTAGAAGGAGAGGGAGAAAGGGAAGACGTGAAATTGAGGAAGGGGGTTAAAAGGGAGAATGGGATGTGAAAAAAAAGGAGAGAAAGAGGAAAGGAAGGGGGATGACAGGGAGAAAAGAGAAGAAGAAAGGGAGAAAGGGAAGAGATGAAAGACAGGAAGGGAGGGGTGAAATAGAGGAGGGGAGACGGTGAAAGTAAGAAAGGGAGGAAGTAAAAGGAACGAACGAAGTGGGTAAAAGGAAGGAACGGAGTGGGTAAAAGGGAGGGAGGGAGTATGGAAGAGGGAGGGAGGGACTGAGGAAGAGGGAAGGGAGGGGGTCTTGTCTCCTTCGTGACATAAGAATGAGGTATCTGAAGCCATGTGTTTCCCGTGGCCTTTTACAACCTTTCTTCATCACCGTCCTGATTGTGGCCGGACGATGGAGAGAGGAGGGGGGAGGTATGGGTAGGGGGAAGCTGAAGCAACGTTTAGGTAGGGAGAAGGGGAATGAAGAATGATAGCGGGGGGGGGGGGGGGGTGCATGAGGATGAAATGGGATAATGGGAGGGGAGGGAAGAGTAAAGGGGAAGGGGATATGAAGAAGGTTGTGAGGAGAAAGGGGGCATGGAAGGGGAGGGGGAAATGGGGTTGAAGTAGGGTCATGGGGGAAGGTATGGGGAATGGGGATAAACCATCATCACAACGACGTCGTCCAAAATTGCTTGTTTAGCCGCCGGAAAAAGCCAATCTCTGGCCTTAGCTTTCCAGAGATCGTATACAACACACTCGCTCGTTGGGGTGTAGTTCTGATACTTTGCAAAGCCATTATTTAAAACATTTGATATCTGTTACTACGTGGGGGGGGGGGGGGGGGGGGCGAGGAGGCAACTGCAACATTCATTATATATTGTTTTGTGGCTGTACTTGTTGATTTGTTTTTTATGCTTTTCCTCTTTACTTATTGAAATGATTTGCAATGTTATCACAATCTTTGTCGTTCAGCATATATCGTATTTCATATAATTATTTTCATGTCATAGTATAAATGTAGTATAAAATTATTTTTTACCTATTATGAATGTTTCTCACTTATCAACATCAGCGTCAAATATCCTCAGTAACAATTTCCCGCGCTATAAAGAATTCAATTCAATTAAATTCTAACCCATCCCACCATACTTACGTATTTCCCAAAGAAAGGGAACGTCGGGAAAAACAATCGCCATGTAAACTTTTATGACATTTCAGGGTAAAATAATACCGTCCTCTAATTATCATTGCAACGCTATGGTAACGATGATAATTAAAACCTATAAGAGAAAAAAAACAAAAACAAAAAAAAAAACACTTGTGGTATGTGGTCGACAGCATTTCGAACCCTCACATGGCCTAAACCTGAAATCAGTGCTGACAATATTTCACATGACGTATTCGTCCCAGGCCTTCAAGCGAGGCAAAAATAGTGTGTCAGAATCAACACAGTTTGCTCTCGCCATTTTATGACATTTTACTGGACTCCACAATGCACCCCCCCCCCCCCCCCTTGCTGTTATCGCTATCTGCATTTTTCTGCTGTTTTTCCCCCTTCTGTGTTTTTACTGGACAGAATAGCTTCCTATGTACTTGGGTTTTTTTTCAGATTGTTTTATCTTTTTAGTTAAACGTGACTATCTTTTTTTTTAATTTGAAGTTGCATATGCTTGAGTGGGTATGTTTGATATGTGACCGTTTACGTGTAGTCAAACACGATTCAATACAAAGTTTAATTAACTTGAATATGTTTATCTGAAATGTAAAATGTTAATAAGGAGGCCATTAGTTTGAAATTAGGTAATTTACATTTATTCATTCAACGTCCTCTAAAATGTGATATTTTAAAATTCCGTCTTAATTACATGTCAAAGTAACACATTCCTTTGATTTTAAGAGCATTTCCTCCTTCAAAAAAACTCCCTCCCTCACCCTTTCCACTTCCCTTCTCTGTCACTCTACTTTTTCCCGTTTTTTCCACCAGCTCCCCCCCTCCCCCCCTCTCAATCTCCACCATTCTCTCATATCCTCACCCCCTTCTGCCTCATCCCCTTCTCCTTCTCTCACTATCCCCTTTTCCCGTATTCTTCCCCGTTCCTTGCCACTATCCCATTCTCCCTTTCCTTTCTCCCATCAGTTAGCCTTTCCCTTTTCCCATTTCCCTTTCTCTACCAACCCGCCTCTCTATAAGTCTCCTCTTTCTCCCCACCATGTCTGCTTTCCCCTTTCTCCTCCCCCTTTCCATTCCTCGATTTATCCCCCTTTCTCCATCTCTCTTCTTCACCAACACAGCTCTCTCACCCTTTTCCTTCTTCCCATTTCTCGACTTTACCCTTTTCCCCTATCTCTATTCCCCCACTTCTTCCCTTCTTCCCCCACCTACCCTCTTTTCTCCTACTCCTTCCCCTTCCCCCACCGACCTCCCTCTCCCTTCCCTCTCGTTCCCTATCAACCCTGCCTCCCACACTCTCCCACCCCCATCCCCTTCCCCCTTCACGTACCCCCTCCTTCACCCTACAAACCTTCCATGTTGCGAATCATCGACTTTTTCTCCCATCTATTAGTCCCCCTTTGCATAAGGTCATGTGTATATTCAAGAGTATTATTATACAACATCCTCCAAATGCATAATTGGACTCATGAATGTATGAAAGACTTCGTGCGAAGCGTATTAAGGATTCATGAGAAAGAGAGAAGGCCAAAATGAAACCAGAACTTCCCAGTCTGCTCGCGGTGCTACGATCCGTGCTTTGTTTATATATAGTGAAGGATTAGCCAATCATTCAGTCTCTTATTCTCAAGGGCAATGTGAACTGCTTAGTCTGCTCGTGGTGGTACGGTGCATGCTTTGTGTTTATATACAGTTGGTAGTAGCCAATTATTCAGTATTCTATCCCCTAGGCCATTATGAATTCCCCATTCTACTCATTGTGATATTTTGCAGCCATTGTGTTTATATACAATGTTTATTCATAATCAAGATTAATATGAAAATATATCTTTATATTACTTCGTCTGACGAGAGATGACGTTCACCTTATATATTATTCCCAAGTAGTCCCCAAATCTGCAAGAGACAAGAATTTTCCACCGTTGCATAAAAATCTTACAACACAACCGCAAGGAACTACATGTCGTTCGTTATTAATATAAGGCCATTAGGTAGTTATGCTGTTAATTATATATTTATTCTAATATCATTCATAAACACAATCCTTTGTGATGTCCATATTCATTATCTTCTGATGTGTATTGAAGTTCAAAACAGTTTCCTTGCATTCTATTATAAGACACATAATGTATCATAAAACTCTAGCGTATTGCAAAATGAAAAAGAAAGGTGTTAAAAGTAAAAAAAACAATAACAAAAACAACTATGATAGTAAT
>NC_061855.1:27139651-27142151 GCF_019202785.1 Penaeus chinensis | reverse complement strand
TCACTGTGTCAGAGCATTGCTAAGAAGCTGACGGGTTTATTTCCTTAGTGTATTGAATTTCGAAAACAAAGTCGCGTTTCTTTCTTCCCTCTTTATCGGGGTGTGCGACCTGACCTTATGTAGAGGCGCAAAAACGTGTTTATTTGTGAGTTTGTGATGGGCGGAGGGGATGCGTGTGGGTATGCTGGTATGTGTGTGTGTGTGTGTTTGTGTGTGTGTGTGTTTGTGTGTTGGGGGGGGGGGGGTCAATGTGTGTGTGTGTGTGTTTGTATATTTGCAAGTATGTGTGTATGTGTGGACGTGTATGTACACATATGAAAGTCTAACCTTCCAACTTAGGCAATCTGTTCAACAAAGCTCATTTAATTTGCTTGGAAGACGGCGACTTGTTTTCTCGTCTCTGTGTGCCATCTGCTTTATACCGGATCTGATTGTTCATGTTCATGTTTTGTTCTTCTTCTCTTTTCGGTCCCTCATTTTTTTCGTCTTTTTTATCTATTTTCTTCTTCTTCTTCTTGCCAATTCCTATTCATGTAATTTTCAATTTATTTTTCTTGTGTCGTTTTTCGTGATTCCCTTCATGTTTCTTCTGTTGTTGTTTTTCGGAGTTGTTTTGCTGTGGCTGGGACCGGCTGTCATTTATTTGTTTGTTTATCCATTTGTCTATTTACTTTACGACTTCATTTGCTTCATATTGTTACGTAAATCCACCTAACAGGGACCATGTATGTATAAAGAGTCTGTTTGACAGAGATGGATTTTAACATCTTGCAGTCATGCATTCACTCGACTGATTACTGGATTTCTCCTCCTCCACTTCCTCCGCTTTCTCCTCCTTCACCATATCTGCCTCTTTCTTCTCTTCTCTTTTCTTTTTCTTTTTCTACTCATCTTCCTAAAACTCGCCCCCTCCTTCTCCTTCCTCTCCGCATCCCCCTACCTTCTTCTTCTTCTTTTTCTCCTCCTCCTCCTCCTCTCCTCTTCCCCCCTTCTCTCCTCTCCTCCTCCTCCTCCTCCTCTTCTCTTCTCTTCCTACACCTTCCCTCCCTCCTCCTCTTACTCCTCTTCCTCCTCTTCTTGCCCTTCTTCCTCCTCACGCCTCCTCCTCCTCCTCCTCCTCCTCCTCCTCCTCCTCCTCCTCCTCCTCCTCCTCCTCCTCTTCTTCTTCTTCTTACATATTGTCCTCCCCCCCCCCCCCTTTCTCCCCTTACACCTAATTACTTGAAGAGCATTCAGGGAACAGTGTAAAGTGACGTAATCTGCTGATATTAATTGTGTCACTTAGGGCGATCTCAGGCACGGTAAGTGAGCGATGACTCATCCCCCTGAAATGCTGTCAGGGAAGATTTGTCTGGTTAATGACATAATCTTGATCGTCGCGCGAAAATTAAGTGACATTATAAATTTCGTTCTTGAGATTATTGCGGTCGATAGTTGAAGGGTGGGCGAGTGGGGGGGGGGGGGGTAGAGGGAAAGAGATGGGGGAGGGAAGGGAAGGAGGGAGAGAGAGAGCGAGCGAGTTAGAGAGAGAGAGAGAGAGAGAGAGGGGGGGGGGAGGGAGAGAAGGAGAGAGATTTAACAAAAAAAGGATTTAAAAATAAATGTGTCAGAGAGAAAAAAAAAGAAATGAGGGGAGAGAGAGAGAGAGAGAGAGAGAGAGAGAGAGAGAGAGAGAGAGAGAGAGAGAGAGAGAGAGAGAGAGAGATACAAAGAGCCAAAGAGCCAGAGAGAGAGAGAGAGAGAAAGAGAGAGAAAGAAAGAAAGAAAGATACATAGAACCAGAGAGAGGGAGAGAAGGAGAGAGTGAGAGAGAGAGTGAGAGAGAGAGAAGCCAAAGGGTTATTGGGAAAGGCAAGGACACCAGCTTATTCGCTTGTGTAATTTATGGTCAGAATGTTGTGACTGTGATCGAACATTGCTGCCTCGGGTGTGTCTGATGCCAGAAGTAGGAATGGGGAAGAGGTACGACACTTGGAAGGAAGTAATATACCTTTTTTTTCGCCTTTTTTATTTTCGTATTTTTTTCCACCTGTAAGCTGATTGGAGAAAAAATGGAAAGAAAGTGGCTTCTGAACTTTTATCCTTGCAGAGGAAATGTGATGGCTTTACCTTTTTATTTTTCTTATGTTTTTATTTCTTGTTTATATATTTATTTATTTATTAATTTATTATTCTTTCTCACTAACCACCGAGATGTAACAGAAGAAATGTCGTTATAAACTTTCCTTTTTTTCTTTTTCCTTTTCTCCTCTTATTTTCCTTTTCCTTCTTCTTCTTTTCCTTTCTTCATCTCCTTATCCTTATCGCTATTCCGCTTTTCCTCTTCTTTTATATAGACCAACGAAAGAAACTTCGCTATCTTTATCATAACTATTCCTCGCCCCTCACCCTCCCTCTATAAAATCAGCGCGATGTCACAGAAGGAATGTCATTTCTCGTCGCTCTCCTTCGAAATGTAATAGCTCCCCTTTCCCCTCTCCTGCTTCCCCTTTCCCCTCCT
>NC_061855.1:27129651-27132151 GCF_019202785.1 Penaeus chinensis | reverse complement strand
TTCCCTTTTCGAATTGCCTCGTACCATCGAAGCTTCACTCGCTCGGGGTTCCTTCGTTCCGGAGCCTCATCCTGATCCAGACGCTCTCGAGCACCTTCTCAGCAGCTCTCGTGCGAACAATCCTTTGGAATCCTATTCAAGATCCCTCGCACCTTATCAGGACCCCGAGACGTCTAGTTGGCGAACTTTTGTCACTGTTTTTTTCCAACGCAATCATCATCAGAGCGCACATTCCTCTGCACCATCCGCCTCTATTGCGTGTGTGCCTTTCCCCGTGCCTTCTTGTCTGGCAGGATTTTTCTTTGTTTCTGGGCGCGCCCGGATACACGTGTACTGAGTTAGGTATACAAACATGCTTGCGAACACACACACGTAAATACAGAGAGAGAGAGAGAGAGAGAGAGAGAGAGAGAGAGAGAGAGAGAGAGAGAGAGAGAGAGAGAGAGAGAGAGAGAGAGACTGATAGACTGAAAGGCAGACCAATACTCAAACACATATGCAATAAAAAAAAAAAAAAAATGAGAGAGAAACCACACACACACACACACACACACACACACACACACACACACACACACACACACACACACACACACACACACACACACACACACACACACACACACACACACACACACACACACACACACACACACACACACACACACATATATATATATATATATATGTATATATATATATATACTTTGCATCTGGCGAAACTTCAGAGCAACTTAGTAAACGGCAGAGGTTAGATGAAACTGCTAGCGAAGAAAGAATTTCTAGGGTCTACCTCCTTATATTTTTCACGACACTCTTTCTCGCCTCAAGAATAATCCAAGTGAGAAGGTCCACAGAGGACGAGTTATCAATAATACGAAGATGTATATGAATGATTATAGTTTGATATAAAGTGCTTACAGTAACAGTTATACATATTGCCACGGCATGTTCGTTATGCACGATTCCAGTGAGGCAGCAGATAACGTCTGTGATATTATGTGATTTATTTCCCACACTACGTTATGTATCAATGCTATATGTAATATTAATTTAGTGTATCCACTATGTTATAGGATGCAAGGTCATGCGAGCCACAGAAGGTTGCATGGTGTCAACAACATTACAATTTCTCTTTTGTATATATGATAGTTATGTAGCTCGTATGCCCGGCAACGGATCAGAGAGAGAGGAGACAAACTTCCGGGAGCAAGAGCACCTAAAATGACTTATTTATTTTGTTATGTTTGCACCTGCATGGCGTTTCCATCACCAACGATATATATATATATGTATATATATATATATATATATATGAATATATATATATACATATATATTACATTTCTTTATATTATATATGAATATATGAATATATATAGATAGATAGATACATAGATAGATACATAGATATCATATGAATGTTAATATATATACATACATTTATATAGATATTAATAAATAAACGAATATATATTATATGTATACATTATATATACCCAATATCCGGCAAAAAATAGAGGAGTCTGTTTGAAGGTTGCAACTTTCAATAAAAAGCATTGGAAGTACTATATACACGCCTTAATAGATAACACCAATATAAACACAGATATCACGTGTCAGTTGATAGGAATATAAAAGTCACTTGGCGAAGCGGAGTCTTCCAGAATCCGGGTTGAGTTGCCAGATTTTGCTTTTCCGAGATGGGGCGCGTTGTAAGCATCTTAGAAGTTAATTATTTCCACGCTGCTTGTTCTCTTATTCTGTCTTTTCTAACACGTGACAGTTTATTTTTTTATTTTTTTATTTTTTTTTTTTGTAGCATTGATGTATTTCAATGAAGTCCCCTTAATAGCACGACTAAATATTACCGTTCATAGAAAAAAGTGAATATTTACTCTTCTATTTCATATGCTTAGTGATATTATTGGAGTAGCACATAGTAACATCTGTTCTTTGAGTTTCAACCTTCCTTTTCTACCATCATTACTTTTCCTCTTTCTGTATCATGAATCCCAATTATTATTGTTATTCTTCCTTGTTCCTTTATTATTTTCAGTATTAGTATTAATCATTGTGATTATTACCATCATCATCATCAACATGCTTATCATCAATATTACTATCATTATTACTCATTACTATTTACCGTTGTTATTATCATTACTATTAAGAGTAATAAACCAGTTACCGGGGTACCAGCCACCACAACGTCATTCCAAATCGCGTCAGTTGGTAGACACAGAAGCACAAGGGAGAAGGAAATTAGGAGGCGAAAAGGGAGGTAGAGAGATGATAATAAGGGTGATAATGACAAGGAAGATAAAGACGTTAATAATATTATAATGATAATGATAACATTATTACTGATAATAATACTTGGAAGCAGATTTTACAGGGAAGGGAATATCTACCGAAGAGTATTTATAAAGAGGAGGTATGGAGACTAAAATCATACAGCAGGTTAAGGGCGGGATCGAGCTACGAAATAAGAATAGTA